>NC_086052.1:5520000-5826666 GCF_947568885.1 Cydia strobilella
CCCTATTACTAAGACTCCGCTGTCTGTCTGTCTGTCTGTCACCAGGCTGTATTGTATCTTATGAACCTTGATTGGTTAGAGAGTTGAAATTTTCACAGATGATGTATTTCTGTTGCCGCTATAACAACAAATACTAAAAACAGAATAAAATAAATATTTAAGTGGGGCTCTCATACAACAAACGTGATTTTTTGCCCGTTTTTTGCGCAATGGTACGGAACCTTTCGTGCGCGAGTCCGACTCGCACTTGATGTGCATGACCTTCATTTTTAGACATATGAACAATGAAACACCTGTAAATAGGTAATTCATGAAAGATGTATAAAAAGTTAAAAACCCGGCCAATTCTAATTGAGAAAAACTAGACTAAAACTAGCCGAAAGTGCAATTTTGTCATTTAAAAGGTTACGTATTTTTTTTTGGCCAAAACCGAACCTTCGGCCGAAACTGAAACTTCGGTTGGACACTAGTTGTAGATCTCGAAGTGCCATTTAATACTGTTCCCGTGAGTAAAGCTCTCGTCGCACTAAGGCAAGAAAGGAGTCTAGTCTAGAGCCTAGATATTTCAACCCAGTTTCGACGCTACGACGGTTGTGTAATTAATGAACTAACTCCAGACGCTGAAAAAGTTTTTAATTAAGTGTTACATCAACCACTGATTTATGATGCTTCATTGTCAATTTGTCATTGCCATAAAATTGTTAACCAGTGTACCGCGATATTTAATGGTAGGTACGCACACGTATATTTCACCTAGGCCATACATAACCGGAGTTCCGGAATCCCGAAATACCGGATTATCGAACCGAATTCAACGATATTACTATACCGGAATTGAAGAGGACCAATATCGAAATATCGGAATTCCGGTATTGGACTTACTTAGTTTCGTTTTATAAGAAAAATAAGAAATTACGACAAACTGCGATTGTTGTGAATATTTCGACCGAAAATAATTTATCGTAATATAACTAATTATTAAACAATAATTTATACCAAACCAATTTTGAATAGGTAACTATGTAAATATATGCACTTCACGATGTTATCCCTTACCGATACATATATGTTTATTCTTTCACAAAATATTTATAAACGTATTTCTAACCTAACAAGCCGTTGATAATCATTCGTCCGCATCCTTCATTTTAATGTTTTCGTTTGTTAGAATGAGAACATTTACCAGTGTTTTCGTAGTTTCTAAACCATTCATAATAATCGTAACCAAAATAATTTACCAAATTTCAGGGCCACAATTAAACTGTCCAA
This sequence comes from Cydia strobilella, assembly GCF_947568885.1. Classification (NCBI taxonomy): domain Eukaryota; kingdom Metazoa; phylum Arthropoda; class Insecta; order Lepidoptera; family Tortricidae; genus Cydia; species Cydia strobilella. The sequence continues at coordinate 5,521,270 of NC_086052.1, forward strand.
TTTTATGCTAATATTCGATTATTTCTGTATCGATAATTATCCTTAACACATCCCGAACGTGAATTTAATTTAGTAATTATGTGGTTGTTAGGCCGCTAAGTAATTGCTGTTATGAACGCCGTTATCTTATGAATTAAAAAAAAAAAACTTTATTGCTTTAAACCTTGGATATTACATTTCACATTATAAAGTTTGACAATATGAAACAGGTGTAACAGGTTTGTAACACATTTAGGTAGTGGGGTTGAGTCTCTGCCTCCCGAACTAGGTCCAAGCCTGTGTCTCGGGATTGGTAATTCCTCTTGGTCTTGGGATCGGGAATTGGTATTGATTTACTCGTAATAAAGCTATTAATAGGCTTACTGTTAAATTGAAATATACATAGAATATAGATGTTTCATCAAAAACTGTGAATTCGTTCAAATCAGAAAAAAGTGATAATATAGTATTTGGTTAAATTTATTAAACAGAAAAAAAAAAACAATATCTTTCATGTGCGTGGCCCGACACGAACTACTGGGCTAGAAAACACACAAAATCGTATAACTGTCATACAAGACAAGACTTCAAAAAATGTGAATTCTGAATACTTCAGAACGGAGGGAAAATCACTCATAATTTCATCATTTCACCCGACATTCTGAAGTAGGTAGAATCGGCCACGCGACGCTCAACCATGGATCTTATAGGGATATGTTTACGTTCCTACTGTCAAGTTTTTGTCTAGCGTGGTCAGAATTTATTTGAAACCCGAATACGAAAGACGTAAAATTACCCAAAAAGAAAACCCCGCAATATTATATTCAGGTTTCATTTTCGTTCCATTTGTTGAAACAGTCCGAAAGAGCTAAAATTTCTACATTGTTCTCTCGCCAAATAAATTACGTGGACGATGTCATCATTATTAGGCGCATTCATAACTCTCACTTCAGAAACAAAGCGGCCTGTGTCTGTTTTATCATCATGCGATTTTAGACCTAACGGGTGCGGATTTATGACTTAAAATAAGTCAATATTCACGTTTGTTGGGTCTCTCTGTTACTAGTCAATTTATTTAAGCGCGAAATTTAATTAGTAAAGCCGAGCAATAATAAATAGGTTATTTGGTTCTGTACGCAATAATTGGGTTTATTTAATAAGTTTAGCGATGATGATGGCTGAATTAAAACACTAAAGTAAGCTTATTTGCGAAAAATATCTCTTAGGAAATATAGAATGGATGTTACATTTTCAGAAGTAGAATTTATTTATTATGTACAATAGCTTGTATTGGTTATTAGTGCTTTCAATAAAACTTGTCCGTAGAGCCTCGGTGATAACTGTTTTTACTAGGATTTTCAGTCAAAACTAGTGCCTTGTCGAAAATCAGTATTCACTAATTGTTGAAGGTAATTTCAGTTAAAACTAGTTTTAAGAATAAGAATATATTTATTTAAAAGAAAAAAACCTTAATAATATTCGACAATATCCAGTGGCCCCACACTAGGCAATGCCTGTCACGTGGTAGCCGGGTTCGCATTAAACAACCAAAGGTTAAGTAAAAAACTAGGTGACATTAATAGAAGTAATAATTAAAGAAATTAAGTAATTTAAAGAAAGAAAATTAAAGAAAAACTTTGTCTCTGTGTGTGTGTGTGTGTGTGTGTAAGTGTGTGTGTGTGTGTGTAAGTGTGTGTGTGTGTGTGTGTGTGTGTGTGTGTGTGTGTGTATGTGTGTGAGTGTGTGTTGGGTTGCGCATGTATTAAGGCTACAGAGATTGTTAGCATACGTAAGTGATTAGGTGACGACCTTCAGCAGCATTTCAGTTTGACTATAGTTAAGACCTTTCAACCAGTTCTTAATTACGAATTTTGCTTCAAGAGGAGACTTTTTAGATATGTTGCAGGCCTTTACTACTGTATTGTAAATATAAGGATGCAGGGAGTTAGGCAAACGCCTCGCGAATGCGGATTTTGTGATGGGAGTAGGAACTTTGAAGATTCGATTACGGATTAGGGTAAGATATTCTTCGGAATTTATAGTTTTTCGATGCACGTGAGTTGCAACTCGTAGGATCAATAATTGTCTCACACTAAGAACATCCGCGTCTTTATAAAGGGTGACCGTTGAAAACCACCGAGGCTTCCCAAGCATGACCTTGAGCACAAACCTTTGGGCCCTTTCGAGAGGCAGTAGTGCAGAGCTAGTGGAGCCACCCCACACGCCAATGCAGTAAGACAGGATGGATTCGCATATCGAAGTGTATACAATCTTAAGCAATTCCCTCGTAGCAGAATTTCGTAGCAGCTTCATAATAAATATCACCTTTCTGACTCTAGTAGACATTATTTCGATGTGTTTTTTGAAATTAAGATTTTCATCAAGCGTAACGCCCAGATACTTTATGGTGGTACAATTACTAACAACACCGAAAACTCTACTCGAGTGACTGGCTGAATCGACGTCTGCATTGGCACGAGAAAACTTGAGATCTGGCCGGGAGCTGGGGGCAGAAGAAGCCGTTTTATGAAAGCATAAGTATTTTGTTTTTGAAATATTAAGTGAGAGCAGGTTGTTAGCGAGCCATTTGGTAATCACAGACAAACCTGTCTCAGCTACCGCAAAACATCGTTCCCAGGACACATCGTGAAACAGCAGAGCAGTATCGTCTGCGTAGCAGATAATTTCTGCCTGACTGACGGGCAGAGAAATTAAGTCATTGAGGTAGATCAGAAAAAGAGTGGGACCGAGGATGCTTCCCTGCGGGACACCGAAGGTTATCGGAGCCGAGTCACTGACTAAAGTGCCAAGTCTTACACACTGCTGCCGGTTTGTAAGGTAGCTTTTGAACCAGTTCCATGCGATACCGCGAATGCCTAACAGTTCAAGCTTCCTTAGCAATATCGGTATTGAGACAGTATCAAATGCCTTAGCCAGATCTAGGAAAATTCCCACGCAGGTTTCTCCTCTGTCAAGATAGGAAGAAACAAGGTTAACTAGTAAGGTGGCGGCTTGTTCAGAAGATCTGTTTTTTCGAAAACCATATTGTCTTTGGGAGAGCAGGTGTTCTGATTCAAGGAAATTGATTAGTTGATTATTAATAATCTTTTCCAGCATTTTAGATAGACTGCTGAGAAGAGAAATAGGGCGATAATTCCCGGGGCAGCTCTTGTCACCTCCTTTATGAACGGGAACCACTGCAGCTACTTTCCAACACTCCGGAAAAGAACCCGATGAAATGCTGAGGTTAAAAATATGAACGAGTGGTTTGACGATATAGTTTTTTAGATTTTTTAAGATACGAGTGTTTATTTTATCAATGCCAGACGCGCAATCTGGGTTTAAGGACATGATTAATTTCTCTACTTCAGTATCGTCGGTAGGATTTAAAAAAATAGATCTAAGAGGGGATTTGGTTAAAGCTACTTTAGTCACAAGTGTCATCTCACTCGTGTTTTTATCAGAGAGTATAACATTTGCTAGGTTTTTGCCCACTGATGAGAAAAATTCATTGGTGTGATTAAGGGAGTCAGAAAAGTTAGGCTTGATGGTGGCTAGTTCATGGGGAGTATGCCTCTCCTGATTGAGGTGAGCTATGTCTCTAATAGTTTTCCAAAGTTTCCTCGGGTTTTTTTTGTTATCCAAAAGTTGTTTTCGGTCATGATCATCCTTGGTTTTTCGTAAAATGCTTATATAAAAATTTCTGTATCTAGTATAAGTAATTTTGGCTATTTCATTATAGGGGTTTTTTCTGTGATTGACATGTAGTTTGTCCTTGACTCTAGAGCATTTAATCAAGCCTGGAGTCATCCATGGTTTCAAAATTAATTTTGAATTACTTACAGATCTACATGAAGAATGTTTTGAAATTAGGTTAGTTAATATGGAGTAAAAAACTTCTGCGGCTTCAGTAGCTGATGTTTTACTAGTGACCGGCTGCCAGTTTTCTTCTTTAAGCTCCGCTCCGATGGCTTCAAAATCATGGCTGATCACGGTTCTGGATGGCTTGGCGCGATTAACCTTATTGGGGGCTGTAACACCAATCATAATTAGGTCATGGTCTGTAATATCAGAGACACAGACCACCGACGCAAAATTCGTCACTGACCTTACAAAGAAGTGATCCAGGCAGGTATTGTTCCTCGTAGGTTTATCAATTGCAGGCATAAACCCCAGACTAGCCAGCATACATAAGTACTCGGATGCATGAGTGTCAGAACAGGGAGAGTTAATGTTAATGTTAATATCACCCGTAACGATAAAGCAGTTAGGATTTAGTGAGTTATTATTAACGAAAGAATCTAATGAGTGTATGAATGGGATAGGATTTACAAAAGAGGGGGAACGGTATAAGCCCAGCAAAGAAAAACGTTCCGGTACATATATAAAAAGACTATCTGTATCCTGTATAACTGGTTCGGTGACTGTGGCATTTAAGGTTTTTCTAACATAAGCGACTACTCCGCTAGCTTGATTGTGAGATCTTTCAGTGCGGTAAGAGGAGTAACCCTCGAGCTGACCTATAACCGAGCCCTCCTTCAGCCAGCATTCTGTCAAGACTACAACGTCAAAAACTATCTTTATTCGGTTGAATGTTACAAGGAACTGATCAAAATTGTGTTGAAGGCTTCTGATATTAAATGTAAGGACTTTAAAAGAAAAATTAGGCTTTATAATATTCAAGCAGTGCTCCGGAGATTCAGCAACATGACAGTTTACAGGGAATGAGTTATCAAGTTCATTTCCTAATAAGTCTAGTCCGGCCATGGCTTAATAAAGCGGCGGTTAAGTGCGAGACTAGTATAGTGTAGCGGCGCATCCACTTGATAATTATAATTGTAGCCTGAGATATTGAGTGTGTATATGTTAATTAGTGTGTGAGTGTAGGTGAGTGGGTGTGAATATAATAGTGTATATTTTTTTAGTATAACTAAAATGCATATTAAATGTAGAATAAGTGAATATGGTAGAATTTGCAAACATATTGGGCTACTTGTTTCTAAATAAAAATGGCTAAAGTTTGAGAATTTGAGGCAATCACACATGCTTCTCTTCTGCAAAAGAGTCCACGGCATTTCCGATACCAGGATTTGCATAGGGATTTTCGGATTCTTTGCTAGGATCCCCGGTAATACGATCCAAGTCCAGAGGATTGCGGATGTGAATAACAGCCGAACTATCGTGCTTCCTGACAAACACCGAACCTGAAGATGTCCAGCAGTGTTTAAATTTAGCGATCGTGGCCCGTTGTCTAGCGGCACGAAAAAGCTGCCGATTTTCTCTAGTCAACCGCTCGTTGACAAAAATCCTTTGGGGGTTTTTATCATTAAAGACGAGATCTTCCGTTGTTACATTGCGCCTAGTCTTCGCAGCTTTAAGGAACTCGTCACGCGTCGCACGACGGATAAAGCGGACGGCTATTGGCCGAGGGTGGATGCGGTGATTAACTCCTTCCATGCCCGACGCCGAGCGTAGGCGGGGACCAGCCCTCCAGGTAGCATCCACGTCACAATGAGTAAGAGTCACACCAATTTTCGCTGCTGTAGTTAGTACAATATGGATGGGATTTTCATTAGAGCTTTCAGGGCAACCAACTATCTCGACTTCATTTCTCAAAGCAACTTGTTCCTGTTTGTTCAGCTGGTCTTGAAGCCTGGACACTGTCTCTTGGAGTTCAGCAGTCTGCGATTGTTTGGCTTCAAGAGACTTGATTTTTGACTCGTTGTCTGATATTCTGTTGGAAATATTTTCCAGGCGTTCGGTATGAAGTGTAAGCCTGTCCAGCACCTCTTTAATCTGGGATTGAATCGTGGACACCTCACTACGTAGGCCTCTGATTTCCGCAGTTAACTCTGAGATTTCCGTGTTTTTATCTGGAGGCGTAGATGTATAATCCAGCTGTGCCTGTAGCCTCTCCGAATCTGTAGGTTTGGAGTTCATAATGTGTGATACGGAGGCAGATTGAGTTTTTTTATTACGTACCGTAACGTTGTCAGAGGGCAGCTGAGACCGACTCACGTCTGGTGGTATGTTTCCACGTACTGGTGTTTGGGAATTATCTCCCCCTTTTTTGGCTGAGGCTTTGCAGACTGGGCATACCCAGGAACTTATTTGCACGTGAGTTAAATTAACTGCGCTAATACACGTAATGTGGTACATTTTGTGGCACCTTGCCGTTTTGCACTTAATGGAATTTAATTGGTCATCCGGAAGGTCCTCCCGGCAACCCGCTCATTGCGGTTTAGTACTTGTAAGCAGCGGCATACTTTTCTGTAAATTTTTGATGAAATACGTAATAATTTAGTATTATTTATCTATTGAAAAATTTTGAGCAGAGATGAAAATATGTTACACATGTCAACGTCAAACGTCAATCAAGGATATATATATTTTCACAGGATAGATTACGGAGTGCTTACAATTTTTAAATTTGCTGTCTTTTCCTACCGATAAATTAATTTGCCAGATCAGACTATATTATAAAAACTCTTTAAACATCAGAAACTTTTATTTTTATATGCAAATAGTTGTAGTTTTATTACCCACTGTAGTGCCCATATTTAAGTACAATGCATATTTTTTCCTGAAGGTATTTATTTTCGCCTCTGATATTTTAATAAGATATCTAATATCACACATACATAAATTACACTACCGCTCATAACTATTTAGGCACTCGTAATTTTTTCCATACAATTGTATACAAAATCGACTTTCAGAATTATACCGCTAAGTCGCAGTGTCGGGTAACAGTTTTTTTGTGCAGTTTACTTTTTTAATTTAACAGACATCGAGCTTCAAAATGATGTGCAGAATATTCGTGTACATTGTCTATTTACCAAATGGCAAGCGTAAAAAATCCATAAATCGTTTTCCAGTACAAAATCGTTTAATTTGTATGAACTAGTACATTACATAAGGGTTTTTTAAATCGTTGCATAAAGTAAACTCGAAATTCCAACATGTAAGAGTCATTTGCCTGCGATCGAAAAGTATGATTTTGAAAATAATTTTTGTATACAATTGTATGGTGAAAATTGCGGGTGCCTGAATACTTTTGAGCGGTAGTGTACATAATTACTTACTTTGAGCCAGTATAATTTACATTCAAATCTAGTGGTTCAAACAAAGAGTTCATCGATTTTAAAAACGGAACTCTGATATTGATCCTGGCAATTTGCCAGAGATATTGTGATAGGTAGCTCTTTTCTGTTTATTGTGGTTTTATCAGAACATCATTCTACGGTCCAACAGTAGCTTTCTGTACTTCCTTTTAATCATCATCATCGGCGGAAAGATAATGTAAACGATGTAGTTTAGATGCAAGATGACGTGTCTCACAGCATGAAGTCCGGTGCAGATTTGACAATTTATTACGGTTTTGATCTTATTTTGATACAACCTTAAAAGTTCGCTCACGCTCATTGGTGTATGCGAAATGAAGTGAAAGTCGTGCGTGAGATGCACGCTAATCACCAAGATGTTCGTCATGGTCGTATCAAAACCATTTCAGCACCATTAACAAATATACATTAGAATCGACCCCTAGTTACCATGTAATCACGGCTGGAAAACGAATTTTAAATATAGGGAAAAAGGTATATGTATTCAATACGCAATATATTCGTTTTAAAGTTTGCTTTTAAATATTTTACTTCGAAAAATGGTAAAAATAAACTGGACTACTTATGAAAAATTAATCACGATAATAAATTCTGAAGGTTAATAAGTTCTTAAGGTTAGATGGAAGAGATCCCTTAAGGGGATACGTTCGCCTTTGTACACTTTTACTGTATTCTCTCTGTATTATGTACTTGTTTTGTGCAATAAAGTGTTTACTACTACTACTACTTAATAGCATCATACAAATATAAATTAGGGGAAGGGGGGGGGGGGGTTAATTAGGGAGGGGGGTGTCAGAGTCTACCATACTAAAATTATTTTTAAACAATCAGCTCAACTATAAACCTTATTCTTACGAATAAAAGGCCTAGAATAATAATCATCGTTATTGAACATTATACATAAGGTATCTCAATAACTTTATGAAAAATCTGTATGCGTCATTCCTTTGATCTATTCTGCTGATGAGTGATCAAAAGTGTTATCACACATTATTATTTCTGATCTATTATTACCGTACTTCAATTGATAGCTATGTTACAGGTTGACAGTTTGATTACCTACAGCTTGGCTACAGTAATTGATGTGAGAAAATGAACATTTGTTATGAACAGTGAGAACTGTACGTAGCAGTCACATAAATTTTTCAAGTTTATAACCTAGAAATGAAAAAGGACATGATACTATTCATACCGGAGTTAATCTCATAAGCCTCTGCCTTCGGTAAACATTTGAGAAGAGCCCACCGCAGGAGAAATCACCAGTTTTAGGGATCTCAAAGAGACGACAACTCTAAGCACCACTTGCATCATTCCACTAACCCGGGGTTAACCAGTTAAACCTGGAGTTACCATGGTTACCAGTACAATTTGACACTGGGTTAACAGTACCGCTTAACCCCGGGTTCGTGGAATGGTGCAAGTGGGCCTAAATGTGATGTTTCTAGTCCTTTAAAGAGCCGCAATCGTACATCGTAATTTAGTACAAGCGTACTAGGGAGGGGCTGTGGCAGCTCAACGACTGATATTGATACGTGAACAAAGTCGCGAACAGGCTTATAAAGTACAGTAAAACCCCTAGATTCTGAAAGGACCACGCCAAACACGCTTAAGCGGAAAAGCTTATATTAACCCTGAAAAAAAGTGTAAAAACACGTATAAGTAAAAAACTTGTGTTTAAACTGGTAATATAATGAGTATATTACGCTGGAAAACGTATTAAACTTGATCGTATTATTCTGGTTTTACTCTTTAAACCACGAGATATAGTACACATACTCGCAGACTACGTCGGGCCGGCCCGCTCCACTCCACGCTCAAGCTAAGCACCCTACAACTGAAATGAAGGCGTCACACTTAAGGCCCACCATTTTTCCTCTCGGATGCCATAATTTGTTCGTAATGATCATTCACCATTTTTCTTCTCGGATACCATAATTTGTTCGTAATGATTATTTGGGTCACACTGATATAAACTGTCACAATTTTTGTACATTATTAATTAAGAAAACGGTACTTAATCGCGTATAATTAAGTTAAAAAATTATCTCCGAAACAAGTTTCTACGACGGCGTTGCTCCGTGGTCTCGGAGAAGACTGGCTGAAGTTGACATAAAAATCTTCTAGCTGCGCGAGTTTTTCGAACTATCTGCTTTTAGTCTCAATTATCAACTTGAAAGGGGTAACGGATAAGGTGACACAGTACGCGAGAAATACTCTTTAACAGGTATTAGGATGGGAGTTTATTTCGCTATAAATGCCAGAGATGAGATCTCGGGCGTCGAAAAATAGAAAAATGCGGGTATATTCGATGTCGGAATATTATCGCGATTGATTCAGATTCCCCATTTATGTTGGTTGCTTGTTGTTTATTTATTTATCCAAAAAAACATAGAAAAAATCCTTTGGGCGAAATAAATAGGTAATAAATGATATAGGTAATGAAGCAGATGCAAAAGAGAATACGCGATATAACATTTAAAACTTTCGCGTTTTGAACACATATTAATACACATTTAAAATCGGGTCTATCGCAAATTTATTTTGTTACCTTTATTTACCGACGTTTTACGCAAACGTTTCGTTTCGTTTCTTTTTCAGAATACGCGATGTTTCACACTACACTAGGTACGTTGCATTATGTACAATAATATTTATAATCATGTATGAATGTAGGTGTATTTTAATTTGAATTTGCGTGTATTATTAACATTACCATATTCTAAATAAATAAATTGATACATATATGTACGAGTATGAATACGTTTGTGCCATACGCCACTTATACTGGTTTGCAGGAGAGCGAAAATAAAAAAAAATTTTTTTCGAAGTTTTATATTTAGAAAATATTCAGCTTATTTACCATACAAATATATTGAATATAGTGGTAATGACGAAATAAAAGAATTTTTAATAATGCCATATCCGTTTTTGACGAGTAAATGCTAAACGTACAATGTATGACATGACACAACGTTTTGGATATGTCACAATTGTTTTGATAGTTTTTTGTTAGCAGTGTAAAATCCTATAGTAAAATGCGGATATGTCACATTTTTGAAAAATATATTTTTTTAAACCGATTAGTGTCAATTATATTATAGCATATTTTTATTTATTTTAGGAATCATTAAAAAAACGATTTAGCTCCAAAATTGATATGGCAAAAACGTATTCTCAGCTGACGATGTGCATTCCACTTTGTTACAGTAAATGCTATCAAGATCAAATACAATTAAAACTCTACCTATTTCCTTTTATTGCATAAAGGGCGCTATAAATATTCCACAACTCGACACACGAACACCGTTCTTGCGGCCAATGGCACTCCAAACTCCATACATATTTGGCGGGTCGTGTGTTGACGGAACGATTCGATGCCCGTGACGTCATTTATTACTGTCTGCTTTGTCAAACTGACGTAAACGTTTGGTAGAAAGGGTAGGGTTTATTTTTCTCTGTTTTTGATTGGTTTTAATAACAGATTGAAGTTGAGTATTACACTGATTGTCACAAATTGCTTAATTAAACATTTAAGATTGTTCTTAGTCCTTCGCTATTAATTGGAAAAATCACAATTATATAATAGTATTTTGTGCAACATAATAAGGGTTCTTAAAATTCAAGGGCTGAAGTCACAAAACGAAAGGAAGTTAATTTTTAGGGTTCCGTACCCAAAGGGTAAAAACGGGACCCTATTACTAAGACTCCGCTGTCTGTCTGTCTGTCTGTCACCAGGCTGTATCTCATGAACCGTGATAGCTAGATAGTTGAAATTTTCACAGATGATGTATTTCTGTCGCCGCTCTAACAACAAATACTAAAAAGTACGGAACCCTCGGTGCGCGAGTCCGACTCGCACTTATCCGGTTTTTTTTTACAGAGAGACCCGAGAATTTTAAGACCTAATTATGTACCGTTGCACACAATATTTTTTCTAAGACAGCAGCAAACATCTAAAATTATAAATAAAATCAAAGTAAATAATTGTTTGTAGATCTTGGACTAAAAATCAGAATTTAAAAAAAAACAACAGTTGTATAATATTGTATGAATATTCCTAAGAACACTGCTGTTACAACACATCGCCGGGGCCCCGCGCGCCGCGCTTTTTTAACCGACTTCAATTTCATAGAAGGAGGAGGTTCTGTATTCGGTTGTGGCTATTTTTTTTTTTTTTTTTAATGTATGTTCACCGATTATTCCGAGACCCGTGGTCCGATTTGAGTAATTCTTTTTTTGTTCGAAAGGAACTACTTCCAAGTTGGTCCCATATTAATCTGGTTCTGATCTGATGATGGGATCCCTGAGGAATTGAGGGAACTCCTCAATTTTTAAAGGCACATGTATGGTGATTTGGGTGTTTTCATAAGCAACTTGAGCATTTTCTCTCGAAAACGACCAATTTGATGAAGTGGACCTGATGATGATGATTGTTTTGAAGATAGTGATGATGATTTTTTTAATGTAGGATGTTCAGCGATTACTCCGAGACCCGTGGTCCGACTTGAACAATTCTTTTTTTGTTTGAAAGGAACTACCACCAAGGTGGTTCCACATTAATCTGGTGCTGTTCTGATGATGGGATCCATGAGGAATTGAGGGAACTCCTCAATTTTTAAAGGCACATGTATGGTGATTTGGTCGTTTTCTTAAGCAACTTGATCATTTTTTCTAGAAAACCACCAATTTGATGAAGTGGAGCTGATGATGATGATTGTTTTGATGATAATGATTTCAGCGATTACTCCGGCACCCATGATCCGATTTGAGTTATTCTTTTTCTGTTTGAAAGAAGTTACCTCTCCAAGGTGTTTTCGTAATATTTTTGGTTTTGATCTGATGATGGAATCCGTGAGGAATTGAGGGAACTCCTCAATTTTTAAAGGCACGTGTATGGTAATTTCGGTGTTTTCTAAAGTAACTCAAGCATTTCCTCACCAATACCACCAATTTGATGTAGTGCAACTGTAGCCTAACCACGAGTTTGGCACTAAATATTCTTCGTAACTTACTTTGTACACTAATACGCCAGTACGAGCGAGATGCATAAACAGTAAGTTACGCACACGATAGCGAATATATCAATGTCAAACTCGTGGTAAGGCTACTGATAACTTCCCTCGTATGTGTATTATGATTTTTGATGTAGGCAGTGTTGGAAACAACCAAAGAGACTGAGAGGTGAAGGTAGAGGGTATTAGTGTTTGGGGGGTTTGAGGTTGGGGGTCGAGGGAAGGTGAGTTGATGGGTCGGAGACTAAGGGGTTGGGAGTTAAGGGATTGGGGGTTAGGGTTAGGAGTTAAGGGGTCTGGGGTTAGGGGTCGGGGAATGGCGGTTGAAGGGTTGGTGGTTTAGGGTCGAGGGGTTCAGTGATCAGGGGTTGATGTGCTGTGAGGTTGAGTGATCGGGGGGTTTGAGGGATTGGGTCAGTGGCGGGGCGGAGAATGGATTTACTGACAGGAATGATTTCCCAGACGGACTCGAGGAAAATTCTGATTATTTAATAAAGTTTACGAATTTACAGATAAACATGATTATGTTTTTCATTCATGCGTCACGCTCTTAACAATGTCTTAAAACTAAAAATGGAAAAATAAAAACTTTTATAAAAAAAAGATAAACCGACTTCAAAAAGGATGAAATAAAATATTATCCTTTTTAGGGTTCCGTGTTTAAGTATATGCGTTACCAACTGATATGTTTGAAGTCGGTGCCAAGCCAAGTACTCCAAGTAGTAACAATACCAGTCAAAAATAATCAGCTTTATGTCTATAAATCCCATTACAACTGTACAAATATTATAAACGTGAAAGCAATTATGTCTGCCTCTTTGCTACCTTTTCATGGCTAAACAACTGAACCGCTTTAGCTGAAATTTTGCATGAAGGTTCCTTGAATTGTTTTATATTTTGAAATGTAGTCCTCTGGATAAGCGACAGAAAATAACTCAGTCCCAATCCCACACTTGCGTGCTATGACTGTATAAGAATTAGTAAGAAATGCTCTTTAAAAAAATACGACGACAAAACGTATTAGATTTACACTAACGTGCCGACAAGCATGGTACGAACTGCGCCAAGAAGGTTCAACCGTGTGTTCTGTTCTGAGGTGTACAGGAAGTTCGTTTATTGTCGTCGTGTAACGCTGCGTCTTACATAGGCGAACACTCGCGAACACGAAGCGAAGCGACGCGGCACGGCGCGGCCGGCCCAATTCGTTCGCGTTCGCAACGAGATCGCCCACGTAGGTCACTTCTATATAGGTATCAAAGGATTAATTAAGGCGCCGTGCCGCGCCGCTTCGCATTCGCGTGTTGTTCGCCTACGTAGTACGCTGCATTAGGTAATCCAACGTACATACTTATATAGCCGCATCTTTATCGAATTGCACCAAAATCCCTATGAATATATGGTTTAAAATTTGGCTTGGCACCGACTTCAAACATATCAGTTGGTAACGCATATACTTAAACACGGAACCCTAAAAAGGATAATATTTTATTTCATCCTTTTTGAAGTCGGTTTATCTTTTTTTTATAAAAGTTTTTATATTAAGTTGATTTCGATCTCACTGGCAGTCATTTAATCTACAAATATATAAGAGTGTTGAGTAGAAAATAATATTTTATAAAATCGTGACATAATGGAGAGCTTTACAGTCGAGTACCGTGTTAAGGCCACAAAGCTTGTGGCCTTATTGGGTACGAGATTGAAAAGCTTGATTATATGTCTATTGTATACAATACTATTTCTACGAGTCAACGAAAATAATACTTTAAACTAGTAGAATCATATAGGTAAACAAACCAAGAGTAGACAGCTAAGGTACGCGAACAGACGCGATACCTTCATACTCGTACGCGCCCCGGCCAAAGCTAAGTAATTCAAAAAATAACTGAGCTTAAGTAATAAAGAAATAAATTTTGATCAATTGTCTAAAGCCGATTTTGTTGTTACATACCGACCTGTTGGCTGGTGAAACCAATTTTTTATTAAATACTGTTATGTCAACATTTCTTTCAGTGTTGAAAGAGCTCCAGTAATCTAAGAAAAATCGTCAAACAAAACAGTTACAAAGCTTGTTTTGAATTAATTGCGATGGTAATTCAAGTTGTTATTTTAATTTAATTGTTGAGTTTCCAGAAAATCAAAGCTCGGGGATGTCGCAAAATGCCCCAAGCAGCCGAGGACAGTTGTTAAAATAAACACAAGCTTGGTTGAATGAGGAAAAACGACTTTATCAACTGAATTCAAACACTTAACGGCGTAAAACGTTAATTCAACTATGCTGTCAGCCCTTGAAGTGGCAGGGACCGCCTCGTGGACAATTAACGTCATTTAAATTTGGAATTTGAATAAATAAAATAAAATCGAAATTCCTTCAACTCAAAAATGAAGTATGCCACTTGAAACGCGCAGCGTTCATTTTTTAGGGTTCCGTACCCAAAGAACTCCGCTGTCCGTCTGTCTGTCACCAGGCTGTATCTTATGAACCGTGATAGCTAGACAGTTGAAATTTTCACAGGTGATGTATTTCTGTTGCCGCTATAACAACAAATACTAAGAAGTACGGAACCCTCGGTGCGCGAGTCCGACTCGCACTTGGCCGGTCTTTTTAATCCTTCGGGCCGGGGCGATGTTGCTTCCATGTCACGTTAAGCAGCTAAAGAGGCACAAGGCGTAAGTAAACCTCAGGACAAAAGTATGGAAACAGGCTTATATAACAATAAAAAACTGTGATTGTCAGTTCTATCACGAATATACAATACTTACACAATTTTTTAAGTGAATTTCGCTTTAATAACTGTTTGTGTGCTAGCGCGAGCTACGCGTTACGAGCGTAGCCGATGACACGGGAACACCGTACGTAGTGAAAAACGCCTACATACAGCCGAGCGGGTCGCTGGCTCGCTGGCAATGAATGTGTTAAGCAAGTTACTCTGCCCCGTTTCTTTATTCCTATTTTTATCTGAGTCTGAAGTATCAATCAATCAATCAATCAAACTTTTATTGGTAAAATAAAAGTATTTTATATGTCAACACATTATTATTATCTTATACATAGAACATTACTTACAAGTTACACATTTCACAGGAATAATTATATTAGGTACATTATTATTTTTGGTCAAATTATTTTTATATGAATTATTTACTGATTTATATTACATTTAATTATAATTATACATTTTTAATTAATTCGGTTTCATAAAAATAAATATATATACATATTTAAAGTATTACTTATTTCTATTACATGTAGTCAATATTACTGATTTATATTACATTTACTTATAATTATACATTAATTAGATATCTGATGATATGTGGGTTATCTCGACGGGATTTTGTACGTACTTATTTACGATCTGCCTGCGACTTTGCAAATATCGAAAACACCGCTTTAGGTTAATGTGAAAATAATAAATCTTTTATTTAAGATTTTTTTTAGCTCTCAGAGATTGGGTTCTAGGGTTCTTAATGTCTCGGGAATAATTCTACTTAGTAACCTTAAAAGGTCAAAAGGCAAAATGGTGTTATAATTAGTACAAAATTATGCAGTATGTATAAAACAAATTTCACTAAATGTCTATAGGCCGGCGACTGTAGATTTCAAGATCCTCCTCATCAAAGCATATTCCCGGCTGCATACTAAATAAGCCCAGCAGCTTTTGGCAACCTTGTCACAATTTAATGCTTACCTTAGTAGAAGAATAGTTTTTTATGGTCCAACCGCTGCTCTTATGTACGAACAAGATGCTATAGGTTGTCTTACCTGAAACAAATAACACCTATTAGATAGATGAAATGGGAAAACATGAAATAATTGTGAATTTACAAATTTTTGTAGCAGAAAGATAGTGAACCGAAACGAAAACAAGTTTAACGATAATAACATTAAAAAAAACCGGCCAAGTGCGAGTCGGACTCGCGCACCGAGGGTTCCGTACATTACACAATTTAAACAATGTATTTTTATGTAAAACGATTTATGACGTATTAAAAAAAAACTACTTACTAGATCTCGTTCAAACCAATTTTCGGTGGAAGTTTGCATGGTAATGTACATCATATTTTTTTATTTTTTTTATCCTTCTCTTATTTTAGAAGTTAGAGGGGTGGGACACACATTTTACCACTTTGGAAGTGTCTCTCGTGTAAACTATTGAGTTTAGAAAAAAATATATTAGAAACCTCAATATCATTTTTGAAGACCTATCCATAGATCCCCACACGTATGGGTTTAATGAATTTTTTTTTATTGAGTTTCAGTTCTAAGTATGGGGAGCCCCCAAAATTTTTTTTTTTTTTTCTATTTTGAGTGAAAATCTTAATGCGGTTCACAGAATACATCTACTTACCAAGTTTCAACAGTATAGTTCTTATAGTTTTGGAAAAAATACGGGCGGACGGGGGTGACATACGGACGGACAGACAGACAGACAGACAGACATGACGAATCTATAAGGGTTCCGTTTTTTGCCAGTTGGCTACGGAACCCTAAAAATGAGCGAGTTTTTGATACAAAAACTTTGAATCCCAATACTCTTTTATGTTTTTAAACTTAGAATCATTAGACCTAGACAATAAAAACCTCAAAATAATTGTATTTTTTTTTAATTTGAGATAGTCACGAGTGTAACGACCAATCGTTACCTATTAAAAAAACACAAAAAACTCTTTCAGTCATAAAAGGTGTATTTTACACAAAAAATGGCGGTCCCTAAATTTGTTTCGGAAGCACACCAGAAAGTGTGACGTAAGAGTAGATACCGAGAATCATCGAGTTTCTTCGGATATAATGATCTTGATTGATTGCTTGATCAGCACGCAGGTATACTGACGTACCGTAAACAGTTATTCATCGCCACTGACTACACTGTTTATACTAGCTGCTGAAAACACGCAAACATGTTCTATTTGTCTTACCAGCAATAGGTACGAGTATGATTAATCACATCGTTCTTTACATTTATTAATTTATTTCAATAACAATGATACATTGTGTAAGAAAATATACAGTTATTAGTTTGAAAACAATTTTTATTTCAAAAATAAAATATTCATAACAAAACAAAATACAGATAAAATAATAAAAAACCGGCCAAGTGCGAGTCGGACTCGCGCACGAAGGGTTCCGTACCATTACGGAAAAAAAACAGCAAAAAAATCACGTTTGTTGTGTGGGAGCCCCATTTAAATATTTATATTATTCTGTTTTTAGTATTTGTTGTTATAGCGGCAACAGAAATACATCATCTGTGAAAATTTCAACTGTCTAGTTATAACGGTTCATGAGATACAGCCTGGTGACAGACAGACAGACGGACGGACAGACGGACAACGGAGTCTTAGTAATAGGGTCCCGTTTTTACCCTTTGGGTACGGAACCCTAAAAAAGGAGACGTACATAGATCAAGTAAAGGAAAAACTCAACGTCGTGTCGTATCAGGCTGTCAAGGAGAAGGCAGAGGACCAACATACATGGAATTGGAAATCGCTCCACCGACAAGAGTAAGTCTTAAATATATGATGATGATGACTTATTCTTTATTTTAATGATTTAACTCTTTCTGAGATTCTGATGAGTAAAATGAAAATAGTATAAAATTATGACACGAAACATTGCATAGTACATAGGTAGATGAAGTATATCGTCACGTAGTGTGTCCTAGGATTCACTTCGGGACATCAAGCTGAGTGAAGACCTTTTAGCAAAAAAATCTGAATTAAGCTGCGAAATATAAAAGTCGCAAAAGATTTTCGCCCCACTTCAGATTCACTTACTAAACCACGTTCAAAGTAAAATTATATATGACATTTGCCACGTTTTTCTAATGGCAAACTTGACACACAATATGGCGTAACTACATAGAAAATTTATGGCACATACGTCGTTTTAGTAGCAAGAGAAAACTCTCGTTCTGATAATTTTATGCCAAGTGCGCTCAACTTTCCCGGGTTACTTTGTCACTTATGAATTGAGTGAATTTGTTTTCAAGTGAAAGGGATGAATTGGGTAATGTGTTCCTAATATTCCTGTGAAACGTAGATAAGTGGAAAAGCATCAGTTTTAGGTATAAACAACCTAGGCTAGGTAGGTTAGGTTAAGCAAGGTAGGTTTCAGACATCTGGTTCCAATTCAATACAAATGTGTGGGTGTGTAATTGTTATCTTAATCATTTTCACACATAATATTGTCTTCAGTTCGGTTGATTCGGTTCGGTCGGTTGTTTCGGTTCGGTTCGGCTGTAAAGGGTTAATATAACAAATTCAATATACAAACGCGATATAATCCGTTTTCATAGTTTTATTTCATAATTTTCACACATATTTTCAGCAAATGTGCGCTTAGGTAGGTATCTTAATATAATAATAAGATAATTCACCTAAACCATTTATTTACGATAAAACCTCTTGCAAACTACGATTATGGGCGCCTATCGCCAACATCGAAAAATCTAAAATCGTTATTTGCCTCTCTATCGCTCTTGCATATTCCAGCGACAAAGAGGCAGCAGGTAACGTTTTTCGATTGTTCGATGTCAGCGGTAGGCCATCAGGATCAGGACCTTACTCAAAATTCTGAAATTTACATTATGTAAAGGAACCAAATTTATAGAAATAGAATCCAACACTATATTATTATAAAGTTTCGATGTTGATATGCATTTAAACGCCTAAAATGCAAATCATGTTTTTTGTTCATATAACAAACATTTCACACCCTACTCTTTAACTGGGTTTCCCTGTAAAACATTTATCACCATAAATACATTGCTACCTTATATGTATGTACCTCCAAAATTGTGCGAATTTGAGCCGATAAGTTGACCGATTTCAGAGACGACTGGTCACGACCCGTTATTATCCCCAACAAATCGAAGCTTCGAACTTACTCATTGGACCGCACTCGATAGGGCTCTGTGTAAACGAACAGCAGCAGAATTGCCCATTTAAGTGGTATCTCAAATGAAAAATGCATGCAAACATGTACCTTAAGATTTGAAAGGTAGATTTTCATCATCATTTTTTTTGCGATACGGCCATTTAACTTAGGAGGGCAGAAAAAGATACATAAGTAATGATAGAGAGTGTAGAGACTGTTCGGAAAGAGAAGAGTCGTGGAATGTGTTGCTTCCCATATTTATTATTATTATTTTATTATTTAAGGAGTACCAACAGCTTCAAAATCATTATGCTTATTTAGGTAACAATACAAAGCCAATTACATGTACTCACAGATATAAATTAAATAAACAATATATCAAAATTTGCGCACAATTTCACACGCATAGCATATCACGATTTATAAATTAAAAAACTATACTAAAAAAACTAATCTTATACAACTCCAAGTTTTATAGGTACATCTCAAAGCTTATTTAGAATACAAAACTGTTAATAATACAGTAAAAATAAAGGTTACGTAAATAAATACTTAAGCACTCGGACAAATCGCAGACCACGATATTCCACGACTTCTCTTTCCGCACAGACTCTTGTAATTTTTTTATAAATATATCAGTTAATGATGGTAATATTTTTTATACGTGATCTTTCTTTTATCCTGTAGCTACATTTTTTTACAAATGTAAAGAAACAGTGAGAATTTCTCCTGATCAAATTAAAGGGACGACTGGGCACGAACCATCATTATACCGAACAAATCGTTAAGAGCTCCGAACTTCCTCACTGGCCCGCGTTCGCGGGCTCTTTAAAAACGAACGAATAGACATATAATAGGAAAGATAGCACACTTTTAATACCACAATGGTGGCAATTTATTTTTGTGTTATGTTTCTTTTTCTTGGCCTTTTGTTTTAATCTATAGTATTTTTACGTGAATACCAAAATACTGTGCAGCAATACATAACAATTACCGAAACTAACCGTGAATCATTCAAAACTCTTATATAGTTATAATATTGTCTTCGGTTACCGCGATAGTTACTCATGAAATAAAACTATGAAAACGGATTAAAACGCGTATATTGAAACGTCGGGATGTATTATAAATTCAATATACGCGATATAATCCGTCTTCGTAGTTTTATTTCTTATTTATTCATTTATTTAATCTTTATTGCACAAAAGAAAATACAATCGTACAAAAGGCGGACTTAATGCTATGAGGCATTCTCTACCAGTCAACCTTCGGGCAAAGCAGAGAATTTGTAGGCGGTGCAACATAGTGATTACTTATTGTTATGTTATCTCCAATATTTGAAGTACTTTTCTTCTAAAAATAACTCTCTGTACTACATTTCTGTATATTCTGTGGCCTGATTCGAGCTTCGAGCTCGCACACAATGTCTGCGAATTGTGTGGAAGTTGCGCGAATACGGGTTTCATTAAAGGACTGTTCGGCTTCATAGACCATTCGCTTCGAACTTTGTGTACATGTACAACAGACTACACTAGACACCGCATTATAAAGCGTTTACAAAGAGCGCGAGGACATCACACATATGTATGTCCATTTTACTTGTAAAGTACTACGATTCAAGCAGCACAACCGAGTTTTATTCTACACCATTTTACAGTTGGTAAATCCAATATACAGGGTGACCTTAGCCATTGAACATTCCCTGAAATCCCATGTAGGGTTACTTCTCAGGAATGCTCTAACGTTAATATTTTTTTAATTAGAACAAAAGATAAAAAAAATCCAAACAAAAGTTATTTCCAATAATAGACAACAAAAAGAAACATACTGTAAATAAATTATTAGCAGTGTTTTTGACAATTTGTTCGAAAATGTGCGGCTATGATGGCATTTATCAAAAGCCAGAATCTTATTATAGTGTCATAAATAAAAAAGATAATCAAAAAGGTCGAAGAAGGTTTCATACTATTTATTACCTCAGGAGCTACTTTTATTACTTCAGGAGCTACTTTTATTACCTCAGGAGCTACTAACACATACAGGCTGTTCCAAAGTAAAAAATCGTAATTTGTTAATATTTTCGTAACCGCTACACCGGTTGTTATGATACTTTGTAAGCTGGTTCTAAATACCCTAATGCATATGTACATTTCGGCTTTGTTCAATGGCTAAGGACACCCTGTATACTGGCAATAAATTAAACTAGATATATAATTTATCCGTGTAATCATTAATTAAGAAGTTTTTATAAGTTAATAGGGCATTCTCCTACTAGTCAAATTAGTTTCTTTTTTAGAACTGTCAAAACGATTTGCTAATATGTATGGAATTTATATGAAACACACAATGACGTCACGGTCAACACCTATTTTTTATATTTTTAATTAACTTGTGTTTAAAAATAACTGCTATCTATGTTTTTCTAATAATTATCTGGTGCTTTATTTCATGCATGGTGTGAAATAATTTAATTTAAATACAGTCAAATACCCTATTATGACCCCGTCATCATTATTTTTTTAATTTTCCGAGCAGCAATGTGCTGGCAACATTACGAGACGTAACATGACATGACATTACGAGATATGAGCTTTTTATAGTAACTGCCAACAAGCGTTGACAGTTACTTTATAAAGCTCGTATCTCGTAACTTGTGTGATGCTTTATTGCGCGGGCCGAATTACTTTGCATGGTTAATTTTTTCATTGTATTTCTAAGCAAAATTTTCCTCAATTACTTTTCAGGTCCTATGCTAAACCACATAAAGCTTAATATTTATTGTAATAAAATTATATGGACAACAATGGTCGTAATTGTGGGAGCAACTTAAATAAGCGGTCGCAATCCCATACTAAATTTGTACGGAAGCGCTTATGTGTGGGGACCTCGATTGTCTCATGTGCACCGTCTAGTTTGAGGTGGTCTGTGGCGTCTACATAAGCCAAGTTATATAGCCTGTTATGTCAGGTCACCTGTTGCTGGGTAGTAGAGAGACGTAGGTATGTATATGAGAAGTTATGCAGTGTCCAAACAAATCGTATAGGGCCCATTCCGTTATTGTACTTATAGGGCCCTACACTATGATAATACTATTACTTATTCTGTGCCTACACTACAAAGTGGGGTAATAATGCATGTACTTTTGTCTTAGGTGATGTTGCTTGGAACGATTGTTCCTAGTAATACTAAGTGTCCGACCGAAACCGGATTTTTTTGCCGAAACCGAAAGTTCGGTTTTGCTCTAGTTTCGGCCGAAACTAAACCTGATTTTACCGAGCCGAGCGAAACATGATTTTTATGCCGAAACCAGGGACCGGCCTGCTATCCCTTATCGGGGTTTTATAAGGGTATTGCATAAGGCTTAACTCACCATACCCTTTGCCAGACGAAACCCTTTGGTTTGCTTTTAAAAACCCTTATATAAAGCTACCACATTTGAGTAATCGGTAGCCCAAATACCCTTACAAAACCCTTATCATCCGCTCACCAACACCTTGCATATTGCTTATAAGGGTTAGCCTTATAAAGGGCTTCACTTTTAGCATATAAGCGTGCTAATTTAAGTCGTCTACCTTGTTCATAAAGCACACATTACTTCGAATCCGAGCGATCGTCGGCGGCGACGGCGGCGTTCTTTGACTATTAGGCACGTATTTTCTTTCCTTTTCATACACTACCGTAGATATATACTAATCCTGTCTCTTTCACGCAAAGGGAAACCTTTATAAAAAGCGCTTAAAGATAAGGGTAACCCTTATTAAGGGCTAGCCTTATTTTTGGTTAGCTTTTCGGTAAGGGTTAGTCAAAGGTAGGGGTATGAATGGGCTTGCAGTTCAAAAGGGAAAGTCTTTCAATGTGTTAGCCGTGTTTAAGTGTTGCCCATTGAAAGGGTTTTATCGCGGAAAGGGTTGTCGGGTCCCTGGCCGAAACCGAAGCCAAAACTTCGGTACCGAAAATACAATCTTGTAAGTTTCGGCTTGGCGACGCGCAGACTGTTCGACCAGCTGATAACCGTGCTTCGTATCCTGCGTGGTCGCCTGGATTGCCCCGAATTAGTTGGCGAGGCATGTCGACTATTTGTCCCGGATCAGCGTTCGCGGTTTCGTGCTGACCGGGTGCGTCTCTTCGCGGTCCCTCCCGCCCGCACGGTCTCGCGGCGCAACTCGCCCGTTTGCCGAGCGATGAACACGCTCAATAAGCTCGGTGCTGTGCAACACTCCTGCGATTTGTTTGCGGACGGCTGGAAGGTTATTGAGAGGGATTGTTTAAAAATATGCGAGTCACTGACCTAATTATGTATGATCTTTATGTACTCAGTCCATAAATTTATTATTATTGTTTTTTTTATTATTATTATTTATAATAGAACCTAGATATAGAAATGTAATGACTTAGGCTAG
This sequence comes from Cydia strobilella, assembly GCF_947568885.1. Lineage (NCBI taxonomy): Eukaryota > Metazoa > Arthropoda > Insecta > Lepidoptera > Tortricidae > Cydia > Cydia strobilella. The sequence continues at coordinate 5,544,662 of NC_086052.1, forward strand.
TCCTGTAAAATTGCTTTTGTTTTAAGTAAATTGAAATAAATTGAAATTTAAATTGGCTGCAAGTTTCGGAAGTTTTTTGGCGAAACTGGACATTTGGCCGAAAGATGAATTTTTGCCCGAACCTGCCGAAACCGAAACTTAACCTTAGTCTACACATACAGAAGAATATTCAAAGGAAGATTCAATTTAATATATCTAAACGAAACTGCCCTATAACTTTCATAATATTAGGGTTAATAGAAGAACCTCATTTCTAGCTGATTTAATGGGCATAATGTAACGAGGACCGCTTCCTATCAGATAAAATAGAGGCATATAAAAGAGGCTTTTCTCAAAAGAAATGTTACAGAGGATTGTTGTTTCTTGTACTATTGTACTATTTGTACGCGTTAAACCCAGATTACAATTCTTAATACCTTAAGGCATCAAGGGTAACAAGAACGTCAGTTTTTTTTTATCAATTACCTCAAAATCAACCCTATTTACTATCATGGTACAATAAACACAAACATGTATACCGTACCGACACAAATAAATATTATGGTCGTATTAGCCAAAATGTTCCAATATTTTGCTCATACTTGCGCAAATACAACCAGCCAGGTGTTCAAACATACATACGCAACTCAGTCATACGTTAAGTAAGTGATAAAAAACCCATTTACTCCAAACCTATATGAAATAAACACATAAACCCCCGGGGACCGATCCCCGGACCTCGGACACGAAGGTCACGCTTACAACCAGGCCACCGCGTCTTGTCGAGTGCGGTTCGAAATTCGTCATATAAAACGTCGACCCACATTTCACAGGTTAATAGTCGGCCGTTATTGTCTGCGCTTAACAAGCATTTGTTTTACACAAACCAGTAATGTTACACCTTTCTGAATTTAGTAATTGTCGAGAGGGACGCCGCAATACGTGAGATACGATAAGAGACATCTTTTCTCACGGATTGCGGCGCCCCTCTTGTCAGTTACTAAATTTAGGAAGGTGTATCTACTGGAGAACAATAGATAGCAAGTTTATTAGAAACATTGACATCTTCCGAAAAATGGATGCATGGAGCTAGTTATGCATAGACATATATATTACTTCGTAAAGACCGGCCTTACGAGCACTACGAAGGGGTCCGATACATTGGAGTCAAAATCGCATTTAGTTACACCAGCGCGCTCAGTCGTGTGGCGAATTGCGTAGTGGAAATTTAAGGCGTCGGTGTTCGGTCGGAATTGTATGCATACGCTTATACTTTGTTTACACCAATGGTGACACCTTTACACTGCGCAATTCGCGATACGACTGAGCGCGCTGGTGTAACTAAATGCGGTTTTACCTCCAATGTATCGGCCCCATTCGTCTATGTAGTTATGCTGGTTCGGTTTAAGGTAAATGTGCGCTCGGTGAGCGGCAGGAATAAAGAGCCAGAATGCAGGCCGCGCCGGTCGATGTGCGCGCGCTTCAACAGGTACCCGGGATCCAGCCTATTCTCGAATGTGCATTTGACGTTTCAAAATCATAGCGAAAACGTATCGCTTGCTCGCTCTACAGCTTGTGTGCGAGGGCGACAGTGATATCCAAGTTGTATTGGTGTTACGAGTACTATTTAATGTTCGTTTCTGAATATTTTGGGATACATACTGTTAAATTTAATGTCGCACATTTAATAACCGATATTAGGGCCGTGTTTTCGCTAAAATTGAAGGGTAAATCACATCATTATAGTCGCTTACTTACTAATATTACTTAATTTCTTTAATAATATTAGGTACCCTTTAGACGCGTTCTTCTCAGAAACTTTTCTTTCATTCTTTTTTGGTAACCCCTAATGTTGAGCTCAGTAATAACCGAGTTTAATAACTCCTGACATAATAGTTACTATTTAAAGCTACTAGCCATGGAGACTGTATAAAGGAGCTAAATCTCTATGTATGAAAAGTGTCCATCAAAAAACAGTAATTAGGCGGCGCCACCATACACCGAAATACTACCAAAAACAACCTACGTAATTTGGTCGGGTTATTTGTTGCCTTATATGTATACTCATGTCCCAGAGCCTAACTAGCGCCACCGGAGAGATTAGGAACTATTATTTAAAGCTTAACGCGGTCACTTTTACAACAATTCTGCCATAAGAGATTGCGATCCTTTCTATACCATCCATACTACTAGGCACTACTAGCGATGAAACTAGGTTAATGGATTAATATTATCCATAGAAATGTATCTACAGGAAAATATTTATTAAATTCAAATGTATTTTAATATAATTACTTACAAATGAAGGGTACACGGAAAGAACATGTCTAGTCACTTTAGTAATATTTTGAGTAATCGCGGTTGTAAAATTTGGAACTTGGATGTATGGTAATTCCTTGACCAGGTCTTTTTTAACTAAAAAAAAGTTGTGTTACATATTTTATACAGTGGTAGCAAAAGATATAACTAATAGTTCATTAAGAGCTCTACATTTTGAAATGAAAATCTCATTTTACGAAAAAAGTGACTAGACATGTTCTTTCCGGTTACCCTTCAAATACGCTTTAGGAGATAGCGATGTCTGTTCTAATAATTTAAGTTATTATAGTTACAAATATTAAATTGAAAAGAAAAATGCTTATTAATTTAAATGTATTTCGAATCAAAAAAAGTTTTGACAAATGAATCGAAAATTAACATTTAGCTAATATTTAAAAAGTTAAATCTTAATCAAAGAGGATATATAATAGGATAGAGCGGTACTGTCATGGTAAATATTGTAACCACAGGAAATTCACTCCCATCTATCGACACACTATAAAACTAAAAATGAAGATTTATAAAAATACGATAAAATGTATTTAAATATGGATAAATGTTTTTTTTTATTTGCAATATTTTTATTAATTATTTTTATATTATTTTGACTCATGTTCTTTCACTGATATGCGTTAAAATTGTTAAATAACAAACGAAACCGTCAACTCCCTCTATATGAGAGTAGGGCAAAGGTAGTGGCGCCATCTGACCGAGAATCAAATTTTCGTGATTTTCGAGGCACGTTTTTTCCTTAGACTGTATCCATCTATTACGGAGTTATATAGTTATATATATCTTTAATCTTAATTAAGTATAACCACTTCAAAACATAAAATTAAACAACTTGATGTTAAAGTATAAAAGCGAAACGGATTGTGTACGAATTTTTTCCTTGCTTTTTTTTATAAATACCAGTGCAAAAGGCAAAGGTCAAAGCACTTTTTATTACAAATTAATATATCTCGAGTTTGAAGTGGGAGACATAAAGGCACGTGAACACGACAAATGTTCCCTTTTATGTCACAAAATACATTATGATTACCTATGCAAAACACATTTGAAGATTTTAAGTTACATAGAATCTCAATATAGAAGTAACCATTTTAAAAGAACAATTTTATACTCGAACGTGTATAAAATGGGGTCCCTTTGTTTGACATAATTATTGAAAGTCACAATGTGATGATTGTCATATTATCATTAGTCATAATTCTGAAACCGTTAACTTTTCAGGATTTTACTCGGGTTATTCTATAGATAGGTTAGGTTAGGTATGTTTTATGGCAATCCTGAAAAGTTACGCGTTTCTGAGAAAAACCAAATTATGACTAATGATAATATGACAATCATTACATTATGACTTTCAATAATCATGTCAAACAATAGAGATCCGTATAAAATAGTTGATAGTCTATATACAGCTACATTATGATGAAAAACCGGCCAAGTGCGAGTCGAACTCGCGCCCCAAGGGTTCTCCCCAATATTTCGTATTTTTTTTAACAAATTGGAAAAATCAATAATATTTCAGATTCTCACTATGAGGCCTTTTCTTTGATATATAACATACACGATACAGTTTGCAAAACCTTTTTTTTTTCAACACAGTTGCTCGTAACATGCAAGTTATTGAACCGCTTTTAGGCTCATAATCCTAGATATTAAACACGCGTGCGTCTTCATTATATTATAGAACTTGTTAGGTAATTAATGATAATCCGACTGACTTAAGAAGGTAACTGATTGTTAATAATATGTATGGAAACGGAGCCTTCTTAAATTTGTCGAGTAGATTTTACAACACGGACTGGCGGGCGCCGGCCACCCGTCGACCACCTGCGGGGGCACGGCCGGCCCGCCAGCGGCAGGCGAGAGGCGCGGCAGGCAGTATGACAGGTGCAAGACTTTTACTGTTTTAATAATAAAAATTAGATTAATAATGTGTGACATTGACATCCTCACCCCGATTTATATTGGGCCAGTATGAGAACTAATAGCCAATCCCTCTCGTACAAGACAAGAGGTCTGTGCCGAGCAGAAGAACGTATATATAGACAGATTATTATTTAGTTTGACAGCGCCATAGGAGTTTTCTCAAGTTCGTCTGAAAAGGTATACCACTAATCGTAACAAACTTAAGTACTACTTTTTCCGTGTACTTAAACCTAACTTTGGTTTTAAGACAAATGACTATGTTTATTTTATTACTAACCACTTCCGTGCTGACTGAAGCTTATTAGTTTTCTTTATTTAATTTAATGTCACAGTATTGTGTTTCATGTTCACTTATTAAATAGATTTTTTACTAATCATCTCCCGTGTGCTACATTGGCGCCCAACGTGGGGCATGAACCCACATATAATGAAATGATCCCTTTCATATCTGACTAACAAATGGCGAGTTAACTAACGCACATATTTACTAGCGAGTACTCGAGAATTCAAAGACTCCTATTTTTTTAAGTTGATGAACCAGAACCAAGCAAATTACGCCTCAGGTAGCAAAATGACGTCAGCGACGTCATGATGACGTAACGTGACGATGATAATGACGTAACGGACGTCATAATGACGTATAAATGCTACCTGGGGCCATTTATTCATATAAACATTCATATGTACAATAATTGCTGTATTTCGTATTCATTTAACATGATGTGTCTAAAAGCTTAAGCTTATTTGAGTGTGGTTGTCAGACTGGATTATGAGTTCCATGTATACGCTCAATTCCATAGAAGCATATTCCTTCATTTATTTAGAACCTTAAGCTATATAAGTTACGATTGAGTTTTGAACGCAGATATTAGACTACGATCTTTGTTTTATACAGATGTTTCTTAATTTACGCATTCCTGATTTCTACTCAAGAAGTAAAGAAATACGATTGAATTTTGAATGCATATTATTCAGCTTTAGGTAAGTCTTCATTTTATAAATACAACATTCTGAACAAAAGGAAAACTGTTTCCTAAAATTATTCAGCAACGTTTTTATAACTGACGAATTATTTCCTTTGTAATGTTTTTCGGGATCAGTACCTGAGGAGTTACCCATGGGACCCCTTCTCAGCCTTCACTGTCCAGCTGTCATAGTAGATCTCACCAAATGGTGTTTTCCCAGATCAAATGCACGTGCTACTGAAAACTATAATACACCTATAGTATCTGTACTACTTATTTGGCACATATAATTTATTATTTCAAATAACAAATTGCACCTTACAGCTAATGCCAAAGCGGCACAAATTGAAATACATTAACAACATAAAGCAATTAGAACACAGTCAATAACACATATCATACAACTAAGACACAGATATTAATGGTATGGTACTCTCAGGCATCTCTCTTTCGATATTATATACGAATATAGTTCAAACGATTTCTAAAAGTTGGGTGCCGTAAGACCACCCAACCATGCATAGTCCAGTAAGACAACAGTATGGTCCACGAGTTCAATGCTTAGTAAAATATAATAATCAATGTTTTATAATAACTTTTGTTCGAGTTTTTTCTTCCATTTATAAAAAAACATTTTGACAAAGAACTACGACATACAAATAATAGACCTAAACTAAGATTTTCGAGTTCATCTTTGCCAAAGTTGGGAGCTTTTGGAGTATGTTGGGTGGTTTAACGGATACTGAACTGTTGGTGCTGCCCTGCCACAGAGTTGATACGTCAATATCACTGTCAATTTCGTGCAAAAATTGCGTTGATGTCGTTGCTGCACTACTGTCGTGTGGTAAGAATGTTCAATCCGTCCCTAGTTTTATCAAGAGGATAACAACCTTGCAACAGAATCATCCGAATGTCCTTTAGATTAGATTCCTATTAGTATACGAATAAACAATACCTTTTTTCGTTTCTCATTAACCAACCAAATATACTAGACTTATGTCAACTGGGATATGGACCGTGATTACCTTACGAAAAAAAAGTATATTTTATTCCCGATATTTCGAGTTTCGACGCAGTCTAGTGAAACTAACCGTGAATCATTCAAAAGTGCAACCAAATATAAATCAGCAACGCAATCCAATCTAATACGCAATCGATTAAAATTATATTTCGGCGTTAGAAAAATAAATGCAATGTTGAAATCGTCTCAAGCCCCGCATTTCGGGCGAGGCGTTCCAAATCGGAGGGCACTTTGAAGTTTAATTGGTTGTCAAAGTTGGGATTGTGAACAAGGGGCTGGGGCTGTTATGGACAGGACTGTTATGGAGGATTGATCCGCGACTAGGTACCTACTTATTGGATTGTAATAGAGAATTTTAAATTATAAAGATGGCCCAACAATACGTTGACAAATTTGCATTGCTTACCGTTGATTCGTTGGTTTTGCGTTTGTGTATCAAAGCCAAAAGAGGACATTTTGAAGATGAAGATAACACCTACGTTTGGTTTCAGTTTTATAATTGTAATTATCACAAAATTTTCTCCAATATCTTCATTTAGGTGTAACTATTATTTGAAAACCACAGTTCTAAGGCAAAATATTTTGGACGAAAATGGACTAAAAAACTCAGACAAAATGGAAAAGAATATTCTTTTCGATTTTGTCTGTTTTTTCTAGGTAGCAATGTGGTATTGATACTTAATTGCGTATTAAACCATTGGAACATAAGTTGTGTGGTTTACCGGTACCTTAAACCAAGCCGTATTATCATTATCTTGCACAAAAGGCCTTATTTTTAAACAAAATATATGTTTGTCACTGGAACTAATTTAAAATGTCACCTAGAAAGGGGACGGACGTTTCCACTCAAACTTAAGTTCTAGACAATATTTCAAATCCAAAAACTGCAAAATCCATCCATTAATTTATCAAAACACCAACACAAAATGATGAATGGCTAAAAAGGTAATTACTCCGTCGATCAATCACCCTTTCAGTTCAGTTATTGGACATGGACACTAAAATAAAAGGGTCCATCAACCATCAACCCATTCAATTCATATTGGCCGAAACACAATCAAAACCTCTGAACACACCTATTTTCCTATTTTGCTCTTGGAAAATCTACCTTATTGTTTGCAAAAAAAGGTGGGTATCGAGTGAATATTAGATTGCAGTTGAGGTGTTATGAAAGAATGCCCGTGGCAATGGATTTGGGAGATGATTCGTACGTTTAGTTGCGTGAAAAATCGCGAAATCCTAGGTGAGATTTGACACTTGTTGCCCCTTTTTGTTACAGGTTATAGCTTGATCCAAATCATTTTGTTTTGCGAATTGCAAATAAAAACTTTCGACTACTACAAGTAAGTAGTAGTAGTTGTAAGTTCCCAACTGTGCGTTTCTCCAGAAACTTGCTGCCTCGCACAGCTAAACTGTGGAATGAACTGTCGCTGGCAGTATTTCCGGACCGACGACCTTCAAGAAAAGAGCGCACTCCCATCTTAAAGGCCGGCAACGGAATAGTTTGGACGGTTACAGTTTACGGTTCAATTTGTACTGGTTAATGTTTAATTGCATTAACGTTTCGGCCAACACTGCCTACAAATAAAAGTAGATAAATGTTAAGGTAACACTGCGCACTTGAAAGTGGAACCCCTTTGGTGTTGCAGGTGTCCATGGGCGACGGTCGGTAATTGCTTACCATCAAGCGATTCGACTGCTCGTTTGCCGCCTATATTAAATTAACAAAAAACTTAAATTTATTTCTGTAAAATTCCTCCAACTCTTTTCTATTCCTCCAATTCTTTTAACTTTTCCATTGCTTGCTAGCAAACAAGTGTCATTCTCAGTGGACGTAATTGTGCAAACAGGAACCAACCCACATAAACCAACTAAAATTCTTACTTCACTAAAATTCGATTTTCAAACTTTTGTTTTGAGGTGGGTACACTTGGTACCCGTTTGCGAAACTATAATTTGTCAAAGGACTGTCTCATTTCAAACATAGACAGAGAGAATCATACTATCTTTGTCTTACACTAGTACTAGCACCCAAAAGAAAAGGATGAGTATAGTTTTTTTGGTCTTATTTACTGACAAGATTTGCTTGACCAACTATGTACGTCCAGTTTATAACTTGTGAACTTTGTAATATTCACAGTTCGAGAAACAGAGGTTATTTATTTACTTAATAAAATTCGAGTTTCACTTTTTGTGCGAATAACAAATTCAGTAGACCGGTACCTACAGAAAATATTGATGACATAAAAGGATGTTTTCTCGAGTGTCATGTATGCAAGTATGTAAGCCAGTAATAAACCAGTTCTGAAGCAAGCCGGTCGTATTATTCGCTCCCGAATACAACATTGGCTGACGAGTTGTGAAGTTACCCGCGAGTTTAAAAAATATGTCGTTTTTAGGCAACTTATCGGTTTTTGACCACAAAACTGGCGATTGGTTGATTTTTAAGGGAAAGTTAACAAAATTCCTGCTTTTGAATTACATCGACGATGCCAATAAAAGTGCAGTGTTGTTAACATACTTTTCGGACGAGTCGTACCGGCTGTTTCGTAACCTCGTATATCCAGATGACATTGAAAAGAAAACGTACAAAGAATTGGTTGATGTACTCGATAACCATTTTAAACTTAAGCAGTGCTCGTTCGTCGAGAAGGCAAAATTCTACGGTGCTGCAAGGAGTCCTGGTGAAACCCTAGGTGACTGGGCGGCGCGATTAAGGGGTCTCGCATGTTACTGCGAATTCGGTGCCGCCTTAGACATGGTTCTGCTGGACCGTTTCGTGCTCGGGTTGGGCATGGGCCATGTAAGGGATAAGCTATTTGAGCAGGATTGTAAAAGTTTGACCTTCGCGAAGGCACTGGAAATTGCGGAGAAGGCGGAGTGCGCACGAGAGGCAAAAAAGGTGGATACATCTGGCGCTGATGTGATAGTGAAGCAGGAGCCTGTGTTTCGGGTAGGCAGCGACGGTAGGTCGAGCGACAGGCCCGACCGCCGCGCGCCCGGCCGCGCGACCTCGGGCTCCAGTTCGAGATATCAGCGCGATAGCGATGTTCCTCGTTGTTCCGTATGTGGAATGAAAAACCATAATAGTGATAAGTGTCGCTATAAAAGTTTGCGTTGCCAGAAGTGTGGTGAAAAAGGGCATTTAAAGAAAGTGTGTAAAGTTCGGGTCAATTGTGTGGAAACTCAAGATTCGGATACTACCTGTCAAGACTGTAAGGAATGTGAACTCTTTAACCTAAGGTATGAAAATTATGCTCCTATTATTTTGCGTGTAAACATAAATAATAAAGAAGTTAGTATGGAACTCGATTCCGGTTCTGGACTTTCCGTGATTACAAAAAAAATGTATTTGGCTCAATTTTCTAAACTACCTCTAATAAAAACGTATATAAAATTATGTGTGTATAATGGACACAAAATCACGCCCTTGGGTTATTTTTCAGTTGATATTAATTATCAAGGTATTATAAATAAAATTAACATTTACGTTGTTGAGAACGGAGGGCCACCGCTTTTAGGTCGTGATTTTATGTCCAAATTTGGATTTGAATTGCGTCGAATACAAACAAATAAGCTGTCGGTGCATAATGATGAAACCGATGTGAAAAGTTTGATTAGTGAGTATGCCGAATTATGGGAGGATGGTTTAGGCACATTCAATAAATTTAAAATAAAGTTAAGTCTTAAGGAAAATACCGAACCTAAGTTTTTTAAAGCCCGAACCGTACCTTTTGCTATAAAAAGTAAGGTAGAAGAAGAAATTGAGCGGTTAATCAAGTTAGGTATTTTGGTACCGGTAAATTTTTCAAACTACGCAACGCCTATAGTTCCGGTTTTGAAACCAAACGGTAAAGTGCGTATAGCGGGAGATTATTCGGTAACCTTGAATAAAGACATGCATGTGGATAGGTACCCAATGCCGCGAATTGAGGAAGTTTTTGCGAAAATAGGAGGAGGCCAATCTTATACTAAGATTGATCTCAGTGACGCATACAACCAGTTTCCTATCGAGGATAAATCTCAGGAGCTTACTACCATAAATACGTCACGGGGGCTATTTAAGTACACCCGCCTCGTCTATGGTTTGGCAAATGCGCCGGCCATTTTTCAAAGGACGATGGAGACGTTGCTAGCCGGTATCGAAGGCGTGTCCTGTTGGATTGACGATGTATGCGTCACAGGCAGCACTAGGGAACAACACATGTCTAGATTGCGTGAGGTACTTCATAGACTACGGGACGCTGGCCTACGGTTGAAAAAAGACAAATGCGAATTTTTCCGCCCAAGTGTTACGTACCTAGGTTACGTCATCGATAGGTACGGCATTAGAACGTGTCCAAAAAAGACAGAAGCAATTTTAGGGGCACCTACACCTAAAAATGTAATGGATGTACAAAAATTCCTGGGAGCTATAAATTACTATCGTAGTTTTATTCCTAGCGCCGCATCCACACTGAGCCCGTTGCACGAGCTGCTTCGTAAAGACGTTCCCTGGGAATGGAATGTTAGGCACGAAAATGCTTTTAATACGATAAAGCGAGAATTAGCTTCTGATAGGGTGCTGACTCATTTTGATCCCGCGGCACGTCTGGTGCTCACAGTTGACGCGGGCCCCGGGGGCCTTGGCGCCTGGCTGGCGCAAGGCGCCGAGGGTCATGAGAGACCGCTCGCATTTGCCTCGAGGTCCTTATCGGCGAGTGAAAAAAACTACAGCCAGATCAATAAAGAAGCCGCGGCTATAGTGTTCGGTGTTAAACATTTTCACCAATACCTATATGGTCGCGACATACCTTTTGTTCTTAGGACTGACCATCAACCCTTGTTAGCCATATTTGGAAAAAAAAATGGGATTCCTATTATGGCGGCTTCGCGGTTACAGCGATATGCTATTTTCCTGTCCGCATACAACTATAACATCCAATATATAACAAGTGAGAAGAATGCCATAGCGGACTACTTCTCAAGGTCACCCATTGACACAGATAGCGAACAGGACAATTGCAGGGCCGGATCATACCTTAATTTCATTACAGATAGTACACTGCCTGTCTTGTTCGATGATATTAAGGAAGCTACCTTGAAAGATAAGGTATTGCAGATGGTATCGAAATACATTCGTTTCGGATGGCCACGTAAGATAAAGTGTAAAAATATTTTACCATATTATAATTGTAAAAATGATTTGGACGTAGAGGACGGTTGTGTTTTACGCGGACATAGGATTGTTATCCCACAAATATATCGGGAACAATTGATTAGAGAATTACATAAGGGCCATTTTGGCATAGTAAAAACAAAAATATTAGCACGGAGTAAGTTTTGGTTCCCGGGTATCGATTCGGAAATCGAACGCATGGTTCTCGCATGTAGTACGTGCAGCGCACTACGCTCCGCGCCCGCGCGCGCACAAATCCGGCCCTGGCCGCGCGCATCCGCCCCGTGGGAGCGCATACACATCGATTACGCTCAATATGATCAGAAAGTATTTTTAATTGTAGTAGATAGTTACAGTAAGTGGGTAGAATGCATATATATGAATGATTTATCCACAAAAACGCTAGTTAGTAAATTAGCCATGTTATTCTACGTTTTTGGGTATCCGTTATTAATTGTATCGGATAACGATCCAAAGATTAGTAACGAGGAATTTAAAAAGTTCTGCCAGTTTAATGGAATAAAACATCTAACTTCTCCTATCTATCATCCTTGTAGCAACGGGCAATCCGAAATATATGTGAAATTGTGTAAAATAATGTTAAAGTGCATACTACAAAAAAATTCAAATTCGACGATCATGGAAATAAATAGGCAATTAGCAAGGTACTTATTTGAATACCGTACTATGCCGCACTGCGCAGCCGGTGATTCACCGGCTAAATTGATGTTTGGTCGAGATTTGCGCACACGTTTGCATTTAATTTTACCTAAGCAAAAACTTAATATATCAATTCTGGATGTTGGCACAAATAGGTGTAGATTGTTTGAGGCTGGAGAGGATGTCTGGGTTCGTTGTTACATATCCCAAAAACCTACTTGGCTATTAGGTAGGATTGTGAATAAGTTAGGTAATAGAATGTATACGGTATTTGTGAACAGTCTCGGCATATGTAAACGCCATGTTGATCAATTAAGACGTTATTATGCACCGATCAGTACCAATTTCGATTGTCCTGATTTGTCGTCACCAAATATTATTAACTCAGAGCCGCCTCGGTTAAGTATGGCTGAGCCAAACTCCGCAGAAGTGGAAGCGGTAATGCCTAACTCTTCAAATTCATGCGAACGACATAAAATAAATGATGACCATTTTAAAGGCAAAGATATTACCGATTCTATTATGTCGGGTGGGGACAAACAGCTGATCGCAGGTTCGGCGTCTGCGACGCCACAGTCAGGCCTCCAGCAACTTGTAAATGCGGAGGGGTTGACGGAAGCGCGACACTCTCACTCCAACAGCGTTCCTACCGCTCGTACGGAGAATGCGGACTCCTTGCCATCAGCTGTTGTTACTAATAATGATAACGCGGCAATGTGTGAGTCTGGCGCTCGTCGCATTAACTTGCGCCCTAGAGATAAGGTTGTAAATTATAAGTTTTAGTTTGTAAGTTTCTGTTGTCCACGGTGTTACCTAGTGATTATTTATTTGTTATCAGGTTCCCTGAATAAGCGTGGGAGGAGTGTCATGTATGCAAGTATGTAAGCCAGTAATAAACCAGTTCTGAAGCAAGCCGGTCGTATCATTCGCTCCCGAATACAACAGTTTTCCTACATAGATATCTCTCAGAAATTAGTTTTTCCTGGTCATAAGACATACTCATACTTTTACGTGGAATATAGCTAGCTGTGGTTGATATACAACAAATATTGCCAAAATATTTTCCATAATAATATTGTCTTCGGTTACCGCGATAGTTACTCATGAAATAAAACTATGAAAACGGATTATATCGCGTATATTGAATTTATAATACATCCCGACGTTTCGAAGCCTTTACAGCGTTCGTGGTCAACGGGTGACTGAGGAAAAATTACAAAGTGCAAAAATACCCACATACTAAAATAATGAACAATCATAAACTATAAACGTTAAGGCTGGTTGTACATGCAAAATCGGTTCATAAGGCTAGTTATACACTACAATTATTTTCAACTAAAGATATATATATATATATACGCGATTAAAAACTACGCCGGCTCCAACCCTACACCACGGACCCGAGAAGATTCAATATACGCGATATAATCCGTTTTCATAGTTTTATTTTATTTTCCATAATGTTAATATCCAGAGAGGAAAATGAGGACTACGTTTGTATGAAAAGGCGATTCCGCGCAAGTCCTCCACTTTCGTCTTAAACTCTACAATGTCGTGTGCGTGTCGACAACCCCATTATCGCTCTAATTTTGAATTAATTACACGAAGCAACAACAATTCGTCGTTTTACCCGCTATTCACTTGAAACGTCGTAAGCGACATATACCTTCCCAGCTAACGTAAGACGTTTTGCATGAACTGTTACGATATAAACAAAAGGGTTCAGATCGCGTTTATCCACGTACTCGTAACATAATAGAAGCGAGGAAAATGGTGATGAAAGCGCTGGGAAACTCAATTAGGTATGCTTGATCTGGGTTCGCCTGTACTTGTTTACTCTATATCTATTATGAAAGGAAACAAGTTATTGTCGAAAATACATACCTATATTTGAGATATCCTACTGTATGATACTATGCGGTCCTATCAACATAAATCAGACAAATATTGTAGAAAACTCAGTGAATAAACTAAATAAAATAAACTTTACCTTTCGAGGCGGTCCAATCGGAATGTACGTATATGTCTAATTAAAGTCATCATTAACTTAATAAACTATTTAGTTATTTCGAGGCAAGGATTGTCCCGCTGAGAGTCAACCTGAAAACGTCAATACCTACTTACTTGATACTTGGTCGGCAAAAGTCACTAGCATAGCGAGCATTTTAGCGCTTAGCGTTGGCAAAATTCTGTATATAATTTTTAGGGTTCCGTAGCCAAACTGGCAAGATTCCCTATAGTTTCAACATGACGGCCTGTCCGTCCGTCCGTCGGTCCGTCTGTCTGTCCGTATGTGTATTATTTATTTTTCATGGTCAGATATTTGTGAGCATTTTTGCCAACCCAGCCTCGAGTTGTATCCGGCTGTCAAATAAAAATAAATAATTGACCCCACAGGATAGATCTCGGGCCAGAGGAAGACCAAAACGGAGTTGGCGGGACGACCTTGATACATTTGTAAAGAGTGGCGTAAGAGTGCATTGGGTACTTAGGGCCAAAATGGTGGGAAAAGCCTTTTCACCTCAGCAGCTCGAACAAGCCTACTTTCGTCACTACCTGGAGTGAGGAAAGTGCGACTTTCCTCATGCACTCCAGGGAGTGAAACAATGTAGCTTTTTAATTTAGTGAAGGCCATGAACTTCATGCTTTTATAACATTTTTTTTTATGGTACGGTACGGTACGGTACGGTACGGTACGGTACGGTACGGTACGGTACGGTCCGGTCCGGTCCGGTCCGGTCCGGACCGGTCTGGTCCGGTCCGGTCCGGAGTTATGTGTGCAACACGAGAGCAAAGTTATTTTACATCTCGTGTTTTTGAGTCCCTCTCTACGCTCAAGATTCTACCTTAGAATCTTTCGCTTTCTCGGGACTCAAAATAAACACTCGCAAGTAAAACCAACTTTCCTCTCTTGTTGCACAAATAACTATTGCCCAGCAGTGGCACACTCTTATAGGCTAGTAAAATAAAACTTAGTTGCTGTACCGACCAGAGCTCTTAATTTGTAACGACGATGACATAATGAACCCTTGATATGGAAAAAACCTTAGACGTGCCGTCAATCGGTTAGAATCATAAACGAGTAATCGGCAAAAAAAACTGTTTCTCACGGCATCAAACGTGTATGTAGCCCTTAAACGGACAGATAAACTATTAGCGGCTGATATGGCTTAAATACTCGTATGGCGGCGCATTGACATATGCTGACAAGTTGTTGGTATTTTTATTGATTTAGTAAATGTAGTTTTGTAGAGCACGGCTTGGGATGGGCGTAATTATTACTTTTAATTGCTTTACTAGTTATTAGCTAATTACTTGTCACTTGTAACTTTTATGTAATGTACTTAGAGACATTATATATAGGGAGCTAATAGGAAAATGATAAGGTTCCAATATTTTCATTTCGCCCTTCAAAAAAGACAACAAACTGGTATTTATTCCATATTCAAGCGAGCACTTTGGGAATGAATTCAATTCATCTTAGATTCAAAAGTTATTTAATTTGTTTTATTTATTAAGTATTTTTTAATGATTACATATATATATTTAAGAGTCAAGAATCAATATATTCTTTATTCAAATAGGCCTAGCAACAAGCACTTTTAAATAGTCAAGTTTTACAAATATTCCGTGAAAAATGGTTTAAATTATCTGCCTAATGCTCCGTATATACAGCGAGGCATAAATTCATAACCTCTCATTTATCACGGCAGGTTGTTGGCTGAGTTATATCTTAAGCCGTTATATAAATTTACACTTGTATCCGACAGTTGTTAATGAACATAAATTCTCATGAACTAAAGGACATATTTTACTACGAAAAAAATGGCGTTTAGATCCTTTTTTTAGATCGAAATCGACCAAAGTGTAATTCCCATTGTTGCTGAAGATAGGGAAGTGTTTTACTTAAGCAAGAATCCATTATAATTTAGGCCTCGTAATACGTAATAATAATAAGGGTGCGTAAATTAAATACGCACCGTTATTCGTAACTTTGTTCACGATGTGTTTTACCGAAAAGCAACAGGCAAACGTCCTGTACCCCTAGTGCAAATTTTCATATTCATATTCATTAAAAAATTTATTTTGTTATCATGTTTATCAGTACATTAAGGTCTTACATTTTAGACTTAGTAGGTACATGATACCCTGCTAGGGCATACAATATAGGACATGTTACTTAACAACTAAATTTAAAATAAACAAAATTTGACGTACACGTTTGTGTTAAGTCTCATTTTTGTATGGTATTTTGAGTTTCCAAAACGTCCCGCTTGGCGCGCTGTTCAAAACCCCATCCAAAATGAGACTTAACTCTAGTAGTTCAGACATCAACATTTGCTAAGACAAAAGCAATTATAATTTGTCAAGATCAAGATTCATATTAGAATGGAACGGGAGACCTTTTTATAGGCCTCTGGGCGGTTACAGAATAAGCGAATCACAACCAAGTAACTTGCCGACTCATCCATTACCAAGTTTCCGTTAAGAGACGCTTTTTTACTTGTTATTAATGGAACGGCTTTACATATTCACGAGTTGAAGTGGTCATGCTAATTTAGTTAATTGCAAAGGCCCAAAAAGGCAAAATAATTGGGGAAGGGCGTGTTAGGTCAAGGATAAATTAAAATATTTGTGTCTTTTTAGGGTTCCGTAGTGAACTAGGAACCCTTCTAGTTTCGCCGTATCCGTCAGTTCGTCCGCGGCTTTGCTCCGTGATCGTTAGTGCTAGAAAGCTGCAATTTGGCATGGATACATCAATCGACGGTCTTTTTAGGGTTCCGTAGTGAACTAGGAACCCTTCTAGTTTCGCCGTATCCGTCAGTTCGTCCGCGGCTTTGCTCCGTGATCGTTAGTGCTAGAAAGCTGCAATTTGGCATGGATACATCAATCGACGGTAAACTTGTTATAGCGGCAACAGAAATACATCATCTGTGAAAATTTTAAAGCTAGCTAGCTTAGCTTAGCTATCACGGTTCATCAGACGGACAGACGGACAGACAGACAGACGGACAGACGAACAGACGGACAGTGAAGTCTTAGTAATAGGATCCCGTTTTTACCCTTTGGGTACGGAACCCTAAAACCTACAAGAAAAGCTTATTCTGACAGAATGGTACATACCATGGTCCGACATGCTCTTTGCCGATTTTATTGATTTATTTTAAGATGTTTGAGATTGTCGTGTTATTATATTATTATAGGTAGTGCCAACTTGATTAGAACAAAGTGAGGGAGTGTCATTCATATTTTTATCGAAACTTGACACATTAATGATGACACTGCCACACTTTGTTATTGTAAATGCCATGCAGAGGTATCTTGGTCTGTCTCGACCTGACTAGAGGAAGGATACATTTGAGAAGTCTTTGTATATTTACAAGAGTCTGAATAAAAATAGTATTTTATACAATCGTGATATAATAGAGAGCTTTTCAGTCGAGTACCGTGTTTAAGCAACGAAGCTTGCTGAGTTGCTTAAGGTAAGGTACGAGATTGAAAAGCTTGATTATATCACTATTGTATACAATACTTTTTCTACGAGACAAAAAAATAACACTTTCAACTAGTAGAATCATATAGGTAAACAAACCAAAAGTATACAGCATACGCGAGCTGCTGCAGCCCGCGATATCTTCATACTCGTACGCGCCCCGGCCGCGGCCGCCGCGGGCCCGGCGCCCCCGGCGGGTTGGTCAACGACACCTCCTCGTAACTCATGAGGCCCTGGTACCTGCTCCTTGCTAAATTCAATTTTAAGACAGTTTTTTTCTCGATTTTGGCCACCGTAGCCTATGGAGACTAACAAGCAACGCTA
Source organism: Cydia strobilella (assembly GCF_947568885.1). NCBI lineage: Eukaryota > Metazoa > Arthropoda > Insecta > Lepidoptera > Tortricidae > Cydia > Cydia strobilella. Next base: position 5,562,517 of record NC_086052.1, read on the forward strand.
AGAGGTTTTCGTAGGGTATGGATGTTGCTATATGAAGCACACACACACACACACACACACACACACATCACATTCACATCCGCATTTCTGACTTATGAAGCAATTGTTTCTACTACAACATAAAATAATATGTTTTTGTTGGCCAACCAATCACAAAGCAGATGCGACGCAGCAGCGTGTTTAAGTAGGCTAATTTGCATTGAATCGAGTCTCCTTAAACAAGAAATATTTTATCGAAATGTATGACATTCTATTTTCAAAAATTTTATAATTGACTAAACCGTATCGATAAAATTCTTATGCTTGAGTCGGAAGTGCCATAGACTATCCAACGTTGAAAAGAGTAAGGTTGTAGTGTAGCATATCAAGTTGTAATACACAGATTATACTCGACGAGTAGAAAAATAATGTTTTCTAAACTGCTGTCCACTACTACTGTAGAGTATAAAAATTTTGGATAACTCAGACATGATACTTACTTACACACTTTAATACATAGTTTCTATTAGTAATAGGTACTTATTTGCATTACGTTACATTAGCTACTATTGAGTACGCGGGGCCCACCGACTATCAGTCCGCCGGACGATATCGGCCTGTCAGTTGTTCGGAACTGTCAAATTTTTGTTCTAACTGACAGGCCGATATCGTCCGGTGGACTGATAGTCAGTGGGCCCCTTAAAATAGACAATTTTATTGAACAAGTTTTCCTCCATGACCCAGTTGCTATTGATATATGTTTTGAGACTCGAAGGCACACAGTCACAAACGTTTTTTTTTATTCGCGCCAACCGACCGCCGTTTTAACCAATTTAATGGTTGGCCGACTTTAAACGATCGCCCACGAAACGCTGCAGCGTTTTCATTGATTTCAGCAATTTACGTTTCGAGTCATATCCATAAAGCACCTTGTTATTTCATTTCACTCGTACCTACAGTCAGCAGAAGTATCTATGCGGGCCATCATGTTCAAAATGATCTGAACATGCTTCGCGTAATAATTTTATTTGCAACATTCAGTTTGCACTCAAATATTGAAGGGTACCAAAAATGTGTCACTTTACTCATTTTTATCAAGCAGAATGTCTGCGAGCGATAGTACAATTTTTTCCCATTTTAGTAATAGTAGTAAAACTCTTTACTGTACAAAAATAAACATAAAACGAGCAAAACGCATCATTTGTACAAAGGCGAACTTATCCCTTAAGGGATACATTACATTTTTTCTTTATTATGTACCTAATTGCTCCAAAATTTTAGTTAGTGTGGTGCAAAGTAGGCACATTTCATGGTAGGTATCTCATAATAGTAGATTGTTAACATTTAGGCAAAAGTATCGTTATTTATGGAATGGGGTGTTAATAACAGAATGAAAATTTTATAACAAATTCATTTAAACCCAAATTTCAATTGCTCATCGTAATAAATAAATAAAAAGTCGTACTTGGAACGTAAAATTCATATCATTTTCGGCACACATTTTAGAACAACAATGACTCTCTTTTTTCCGAAACAAGATGTATGAGAAAAGTTTGTAAAGTGCTTATAAGCTCAAAAATTTCTGAAACGCATTGAATTATCGTCATAACTCATAACATAAGTCATAAATAAATACTTGAGGAGCTTGGGAACTTACGCGATGCGTGAAATTAAGACGTCCGCTCGTCGCCACGTCTGTACGTAGTTATAAAACTTTCTTCGCGTGTTTAAATGCGACAAAGTTGGGGCTTTACTTAGCTTTGATAGAATGAAATTGAAAATGCTTAGAAATTAAGGAAAAGGGGATGAATTCAATGCCTCTGGCGCAACTAGAACTCGCGACTGCATCCCGACTGCCCGTCGTTCTAACTGAGCTACCGAGACTTACCCATTGATAGCGAAGTTTTCCGCCAGTCTCGCCCAAAACAAGATAGGTAGCTTATACCTTTTAATGTGGCTGTATAAGAGCCACAAGAAACAATCCACCGCTATACAATCATTTAAAAACCGGCCAAGTGCGAGTCGGGCTCGCGCACGAAGGGTTCCGTACCATTACGCAATAAAAAAACACGTTTGTTGTATGGGAGCCCCACTTAAATATTTATTTTATTCTGTTTTTAGTATTTGTTGTTATAGCAGCAACAAAAATACATCATCTGTAAAAAATTCAACAGTCTAGCTATCACGGTCCGTGAGACACAGCCTGGTGACAGACAGACAGAGGAGTCTTAGTAATAGGATCCCGTGTTTACCCTTTGGGTACGGAACCCTAATAATGACATGCTGAAATAACATGAATCTTGGCATGAACATTACAGTAACATAAATATACAGATTTAAGACATATATATATAATAGGTGGTCATAGATTTCGTTGTTAGAAATAATACAACGAAGAAAGAGCAAGTTGAAGTTTTACGTTTCTACCTGATATATTTATTGTCGTAATTTACCTACTCACTTTTAAATAAAAAAGATTTTTATAAAGCATAATATAATATAAAGCGATTTTAACAATACTCATACTCATTTATTTATAATAATATTACACATTACACGTCACAATTTGATTTACATTAAAAAAAGAAAAATTTTTTTTTATTCAATCCAAAAAAAAGAAAAAAAAAGATTCAAAACAAAAATAAAAGTTATAATAATTATATTCGTAAATAACAAGAGAGTACAGAGCTGTTCGAATAGACTCTTTGTTCACGTTTTTTCATTATTTCATAAAATTCAGTATTTTTCCTTAGCTACAGGGAATTGTTGGCTTCAGCCAATTAGCTGAAATGCATAAACAGGAGCCGTATCCAATTTTTTTCCTTGTATATCTTTTATTCTTAAGTAACGATACTTTCGTTCTAAGGTTATAAATTGTATGGAGATGATATCTGTCCCGGGTCAAAATTCTTTTCGTTGTCATGTTTCTTGTCCCCAAAAAATTTGACGGACACGAGCTTTTTGTAGGGGGTCAAATTTAGTTTTTAATTTTTCTCAAGAGAATTATATTCTACAGCTAGCTTTATTTATTTGATAAAAGACGAAAATAAAAGCATGACAGAAACAAGACAACGAAAAGAATTTTGACCTATCCACTCGCGGTGCGCGCCCCACATTTGTTTTCGCAATTTGGAAGTTTCTGGGGTACAACAGATGTACCGCGGTGATCTTAACCCTTAAATGCATATTATTGCCAAATGTATACAAAGCATTGGACAGCTCAGAGATTCAACAGAAAAAAGCTTAAGTTTCTGAATAATTTTTTTCCAACCAAAAATAAAAAGTCATGCATTTAAGGGTTAAGTATATCAAATTAAACAATAATGGCATCACTTACAAAGGTTATATGTTTAGGTACTTATGACTTTTAAGTCCAATCGCGAACATTACTCTCAATTCGCCCAAAAACCTGTAGGAATAACCCTAAACCACTTAAATGGAATATGTCTCTTACATTTAAAATAGCCAAGTAAACAGATTTCTAAATAACAGCAGCAATATTAAGAGTCCCCGGCAAGCTTGGTTCTCCATACAAACGTAGTTACGCTCTCATTTTAAAACGACTAGCTAGATTGCTGTGAAACTTTGTACTTACAATAGGATAAGGTATGCCTGTAATTAGTTTATGTAGCTTCAGATACCATAGTAAAAAAAATACAGCGAATTTAAGTTTTTCATACAAAATGCATGCTCTATTTCGTTTGTTTTATACACTAGAGCTATATAAAATAATTACAGGCATAGACATATCTCATGTCATTGTATGTGCAACGTTTGATTACAATCCAACACGTAGTTTTAAAATGAGAACGAAACTCCATTTGTATGGGAAGGTGAAATTCGGCCAAACTTACCGGGGACTCTTAATTTCACGCAGTAGCCGAGTAATTGAATTCCTAATTCCCTACAAAAAGGGCCCCAGTCAATTTAAAAGTGTAGCTCGTTCATTTATAACCTTTTTTGCTAACGGTGCCGAGGAAAAGGCGGGAAGTTGGACATAACTTCATGAATGAGAATATAAACAGAGGCGTATTTTAAAGATTTCGCACCCGGGCCAGTTAGATCGATTCGCCGCCCCATTAAGTGATGATACTGATGATAAATGTATCTCATATAAAAAAAACCGACCAAGTGTGAGTCGGACTCGCGCACGAAGGGTTCCGTACCATTACGCAAAAAACGGCAAAAAATCACGTTCGTTGTATGGGAGCCCCACATAAATATTAATTATATTCTGTTTTTAGTACTTGTTGTTGTTATAGCGGCGTCAGAAATACATCATCTGTGAAAATTTCAACTAGCTGTCATGGTTCATGAGATACAGCCTGGTGACAGACGGACAGACAGACAGCGGAGTCATAGTAATAGGGTCCCGTTTTTACCCTTTGGGAACGGCACCCTAAAAAAGGAACGAAATAAGCAAAAAAATATAAAGGTATTAAAATATTACAGATATCCAATTTCCGTTAGGCCTATTATAATCTATTAGCCTCTAGGGCACCTTCTGAATAAATAACCTTTTACGCTTGTTCTTTGTTAAGTGATCTTGGTTTTTGCGAAAGGAAAAAAATAAGAAAGCTTTTTCCATGTTTAACTATAGAAAACATCGTTATGTTGGTTTAGTATCATAGGATCTTGATCAATAGATCCGCGTAGGTACATTGTTCTTTTGCAAATTGTAGCTAGTTAAAGTTATCATACCCCGGATTGAGGAAAACATGCACCAGTGCTAAGTGATTAATTAAAATATCGACTCAAGCGTTATCGATATCGATATGAAGCAATTTCTAAATCATAATAATAAATGTGACTCCTCCTCGAACTAAACGTACTTGGTTAATTAAAAGCGTCGGCTCTTTCATTATCTACTTGCAAACCTTTTTTAAATTTATTCCTATTGAAATATGTAAACTATCATTTAATTAGTTTATTTATTTTTTTCCACACTTACAACTATTTTTACAGGTAAACCTAAGACAATAGTGTAACTATTAATAACAAATATCTAGAGTATGGCATCACGTCTATAACATAATATATACAATGCTGATTTTGTGAATTCATTCAGAGAACATGAGAATATGTCAATATTTTCCGCCGTTATGTTGAGGGTCCGCACAGCGCGCGTCAACGGCGCCAGACCGAGCAAGTTGGTGCGCCCGCGCGGCTCGGCCAGTAGTCGCGGCCGAAGCCGGCGCCACACATACTTGTCGGGCACATAGACACTCACATAACTCAACACCTGACTGTTGTACAATTTGCCCCTGAGTAGCTTAAAATTATATTTTATTATATATTATTATATTTAATTGTATTGTATTTTGTATTATGGAATCTAAATATCCAACATCTGACATTGATGAATCAATTCATAACAAACGTAAAAAAATATATTAAATATAGAAACGCGAGAACGCTGCCTGCGTGAGGGGCACCCTACCATCAAGGGCTCAAACTTTTGTAAGGTATTTTTAATTTTTAGCTTTAGTTATTATAATTGTAGTTAGTTTTAGTCTTATATTAAATATTAATTCAGTTCATATTATTGTAATCACGATTATAATATTTTAGAATTACATAATGGTGGTACATGTCAAAGTTCATTGATATCGACTTATAAAGCAACTTTCATTTTCCCTCGCACTATTTAAAGTCAAACCAAAATTGCCGTGTAAAACTTCACATACACCTTTGAATTTTATTTCTTCGCGGATGTATGCAGGTTTTCTCAGGAAGTTTTCCTTCAATTAAAAGCTAGTGCTTAAATATCGATTTAAATACGAGCCAGGATTTACCCGCGATCTCCGGACTGAAGGTCGGATGTCAGATTCACTCGGCCACCATCGCTTGGTTGTAATAAAATATTACACAGCCTTCATTTAGTTATTCAGCTCGAGGGCATTTTCTCTCTAACTTATTAAATCGTATAAAGCTTGTTCTTTGTTAAAATAAATACCTTGTGTTTACGAAAGGGAAGAAATAAAAAAAGCATTTCCAACAAAATATAGTACCGTTTATTTTTAGCGGAAAATTGATTGTAAATACGACGGTTACAAGAAAATCAAGGCTGATTTCCTCGTTTCTTCGCAAATGTGTCTTACGTATTGATTCTATCAAATACCTCATTTGGAATTCCCTTCGATTCGAGTCAAATTTCGTCATTTTAATTTATTATAATTTCGTCATTCTTTCAAATAGATTCATTGAAAGCGCCAAATTACCTTTTCATCGAATTCTAAAAAACGAGATTCTCAGTTTGACTGGTATTTTGTAATGTATGTTGTATGTACCTAATACAAATACAAATTATTTATTGAAGAAGTATTGTAAAGTGGTTGTTCTTAAAGAAAGTGCTAGTTGCACCATCGGCACTTGACAGACTGAACAACGTCACCCGGCGCGCCGCGGCGGTTTACTATGAAATTTTCCATACAATAAAATTTTGCGTACTCTTTAACGATGACAAACATATCGGCCTATCAGTTGTTCGGAACTGTCAAATTTTTTTTCTAACTGACAGGCCGATATCGTCCGGCGTACTGATAGTCAGTGGGCCCCTTAAGAATTGTTATTATATGTATAGAGAAAAGTGATTTACAAATTACAAATGCCTGAACTAGGATGGTACCTACTTAAGCAATCCATAAGTCCATTATTTAAGTTAGGAAGTAGTTATTATTGATACCTATTTACGTTCGGAACTAAAGCGGTGTCTAACGAGTCTAATATTGTGCAAAACGAGTGAAACCGAGTGGTCACCATTTAAAAATCCTCTACTACCAAATCGAGCTCCTTACAGTTACTATTGTGCTAATTTTCACATTAGCTGCCGTGTCACGAGCTCGCATTAAACCAAGTCGAATCGAGCCCTAATTTCGGCAGTAAAGAGTGATGGTGCCAGCACCCCGTTCCGCATACCGACACGTCGTGTAATGGAGGGCGCAATATAAGGGGATTAAGGACCATTTACTTTACATGTTATGTCCCGCCTGGATCATACGATTACCGTAACATGAGATATTAGACCGCGAGCCAGGCGCAAATTTCGTCAGTCATCGCCTCCCGGGCGAAAACTCATATACCTAGCGGTTAACGGCTATGTATGATGAACCCTCGTAAACGTCAGCTGCCGCTCCGTTGGTGGGTTGAGGAATGGCAGCCACCGAGACGCGTAACACGGTCTTTCTATCGCGATACAACAGGCTGACGATTTGTTTTATTAATAATAGCATCTAAACTATCATCTGACAAAGTATCAAGCGGGAGGCGATGACTAAATTTTTTTATAGAATTTATTTGCTGCCATTCCTCAACCCACCAACGGAGCGGCAGCTGACGTTCACGAGGGTTCATCATACATAGCCGTTAACCACTATACGAGTTTTCGCCCGGGAGGCGATTGGTCATGGAAATCTGTTCCTGGCCCGCGGTCTATATACTATATAGTATATAGTATGTGGGCTTATGCTCCATGTTCATAAGGCCCGTTCTGCACGCGGTGCCCGCTGCCGCGGAGCGAACGTGTACATAACGTATGCCACATTCGCCAAATATATTATATATTTCAGTTTTATTACAATCAAACAGGTATTTTTAAAATGAGAACGAAACTCCGTTTGTATAGGAAGGTGGAATTCGGCTGATCTACTTTTGGCGCGTAATCTGATCCGCTACTTTTGATTCTGACTGTGAACGCAACTTTATTTTTTTAATAATTTATTACCTCTCAAACAGAATCAATCAGACAATCACATCTACATATTACACATATAGTCATGGCATCCCGACCAAAACAGAGGGGCAAATATAGGTCAGGTCAAGGGTACCCTTAGTCAATGTACCGGGGTATCCTAATCAGAAATTGTGCATGTACCTAATATATGATGAGATTGAAATATAAAGAATTAAATAGTCATTCTAATAAGAGAACTTAAAATATGATTTGTAAAATGTTTTACGGCAAAAGCGTTTACGAGTTTTACATTTTTCGCCTTATTACAAAGGAGTAAGGTGCAAAAGTGTAAGCTGAAAAAAAAACATGGGTGGTTGATTAACAAAAAAACAGTTTGTGAACTTGAAAGAAATAAAAAAAATACTGCGTAACTTACTTTTTATGCATCTCGCTCGCACTAATATGCCAGTATGAGCGAGATGCATAGAAAGTAAGTTACGCACACGCTAGAGAATATGTCAGTGTCAGCTCATATCAAACACGCAATGGGAGTTTTCTAAAATAAATATTGAAAACCCGATTCTCAGAGATCCTGGTTTGGGTTCTTTCAACTCAGAATCACTAGCATATTCAATCCTGATGATAAAAAAGTTGTATGAAAATTGTACATTCCACTACGTCACGCCACGCACATATGTGAAAAAAAAATTCACACAAAAACCTGATGTAATAGAACATTTTGGGACATCTTTTTTTAATGGCAGGATGGAGAATGTTGTCGATTCTGAGTATTACAATGAGCCTAATAATGTCCAGATTTGAAAGAATTTTAGTAAACGCCCTAATACGCGTCTAGGTGATTTGAATAAAGCCATCCCTCACCAGCCGGCACGTATCTCAGCCGGGTTAGCACATGATTGGCGCGACAGTATCTCGCCGCGAGATAGACTACCCGTCCCCCTTTAATTATTGCAGTTAGAAAAAGACGGGCAGTCTATCTCGCGGCGAGATACTGTCGCGCCAATCATGTGCTTAGCCTACAGTCACTCGGAATGCGATGCAAATGCTAATAATCTCTTTCAGGACGCCTCCATGGAAAACGTCGTGTATGGGAAATGACGCATGAATAGGGTTATCACACGCTTGATACTTTACTTTTTAGGGTTCCGTACCCAAAGGGTACAACCGGGATCCTATTACTAAGACTCCGCTGTCCGTCTGTCTGTCACCAGGCTGTATCTCATGAACCGTGATAGATAGTTGAAATTTTCACAGATGTATTTCTGTTGCTGCTATGACAACAAATACTAAAAAGTACGGAACCCTCGGTAGGCAAGTCCGACTCGCACTTGGCCGGTTTTTTTAACGAATATGGCATTGGACACTTAGGAAAACATAATGAGCATCGGTAAAGCGTGTGCGATTTTCAAACATAAGGTGCGGGTTTCTGGCTAATATTACAAAAATGCATGTTCTAATAATGTTCTAATCCTTGTATAGCGAAAACATTAATTCAACATATTGTCAAGATCTAAATCACTTTTTTAAATAGTTATTAAACCATTCAGAAACATTTCATAGGTACCTGTGTAAAATAAATGTATCTAGAAATGTATGATTGTAAATCATACATCTGCGTGAAATGATGATGACGATTGATAAAAACTATCCTTTTCCCTTCCCCGGGCCGTAAATTATCTCCACACTAAATATCACCTAAATCGGTTCAGCGGTGTGATCGTGTAGAGGTAAAAGACAGTGTACTTTTACATTTATAACATTATAAACATAATAGTAGGGATGCAAATTGAAATTGATATTTTCATTTAATTAATTATAATTTAAATATATCCCATATCTAAACATGCTTCCTTGTATCCTGAGTGGGATCTCACAGACACGTACCTCCAGCGCAGACCATCTGCACGTATCATTAATTTCCCTGGCTTGTGGTCCGCACTGACAGCCCAGTGCGGCGAGCAAGACTGTCTAACCACACGGAGGCCAATTCCAACTTAGTCCCGATATCAAAATGGTGCGTGCGTGCGTCAGTCGCGCGTGGATTTCGCTCGTACTTGTCCGTAGGTGTATTGGCGCGAGCGAGACACACGAGTGAATGACATCATTTTGTCGTCAAAATTTAAGTTGAAATTGTCGAGCGTAACTGTGAAACCACACGAGCGGGGTGACAACCCTGTTCAGATGAATTACGTACAAAGCTAATGGAGGCAGACGCGCTCATATTTGCATGTGAATGCCCAAGAAATGCGCGCCTATAAGAATGGTAAATGGCCTTCATTCTCTATAGGGCTATCGCCAAAAACAAATCCAAATTCACGAAAGCAATAAAATTACAGCGACTTAATGAATCAAGGAAATTGACAGTGGCCCAATTCCAGTCGGAATTGGAACCTTTAATTGCTTTTCTATTCGTATGACATGTAAACTAAAACTCAAACTCACTTCAAAAACTCATTGTATCCGAAAATTTTTATCAACAGTTAGAAAAGCTTTTATTTTGTGCCCCAATCTAGAAACCTAATCGTAACTTAAAATTAACTGGTTATCAATTCAAGCGACGTCTTACAAAATGAGCTTAATATTATGTTCATATTTTAAGGAGACTAACTCATTTCTAAATTAGAAACAACCCTATTACACATAGATAAAGACACCCCTAGCTGAAGGGCTGAATTCCACTACGGAATAATGGATTTCTTCACAGTTCAAAGCACGGATCCTTTACAAACACATGTCATGAGAATACAGTAAGTTGTTTTTATTCTTATTGTGTTTGTATTCAGCGACCCGTTTGAAGGATTGAAGATAGAGAATTGATACGTAATGTTATATTTCAATGTTGCATCTTTGACACTTAGATAACAACTTGTAGTTCCTCCTGTTAATAAGACTCCGAACGTAAGTACGCTTATATGCCACCGATGTGGTATAAAAAATAGTTTGCTTGTAAGAACCTTGTATATTGCACAATGCAGTGATATGATAAAACTCACCGGAATGCGATTGCGGAGCGCCTATACAATCTATCCACCATATAATTCACGAGTGCCCAAAACGAATGTACCCTGGTGATAGCGTTTAGTGATAACGCAGCCCAATGGGTGAAGAACCTAGACATTAATTTGTAAATTAATAAACATAATTGTATGTAGAACGACTCATAAATCATAATGCCACACGAATAAATAAAGTGATATGATATTTTAATGTGGAACTTCGACATTGAAATATATTAACAAGTAGCAGTTTCTCTTTTTCAATGTAACACTATATTTTAGAGAAAAAAAAAATTATATATATATATAATCTTGCTCTTGAGGGCAAGTCCAAACCGCCGTAATTCAAACTGATATACCAGTGGAAAGTACAACATCAAATAATATGTTGTACATAAAGGAATCACACTGCTTCTCAAAAAACGCGGTGACGTGTCTCGTGCGTCACGTTTTTAAAAGCCCACTGGTGTGATCGCGTCCATAAGAACGCATTTGTAGCCAGTTTGACGCCGTCTGCGTATTTTGAGCAGCGGTGTGGACAAATGATATAAAAAGAAAAAAAGGTTCGAACTATAAACATCAACAAAAACTACCTAGTCAGACACTATTATAATATCCCTATTACGAGAAACCTAACAACATTCCCGCCCTTCCTAGGGAAGGAAGCATCTTCCCGAATTTCCGCGCGAGGTAAAAACGTATTGTTGAGTTCCGCACCCTTGCCCTACGCCTTTGTTATTAAATCTGTGACACCTTCATTTCTCACCTGTTCAGGAGGTTTCTAACTTGTCTTACCTCTTTTTTCGTTAAAAAACAAAAACAAAAACACTTTCGCGACAAAAGCGATGGCATTTTTTAGTCAATCAAATATTCGTTAAATTACATACCAATATGTAAACGTGAGAGTCATGGTATGGATGCCATTCTTAGCGATAAATTATGAAAAATGCAACTTTCCACAGCTTTGAAATTACCGACCAACTGGTTTGTCCTTGAAGTTGGTGAATCCTAATACTGACATTAAATCGACAAGTAGGGGCACTTACGCTTACACTAAGGCAAAGGGCAATTACACTAAGGGCACAGGGTTTAAGAATGTGATGCAAAAGAATTTATCGGTAGCTTTTGCGCACAAGAAACAACAAGGGCAATTGCAATTGATTCCTCCTGCGTTCTAAGTATTTCTCAGATTTTCGCTAGGGATGCGATCTTTCGGGTCTGCAAAAGCTCTCATCTACAAAAAAGCAGCTTTTATCATATTTACGAATTATGATAAAAAATCGACAATAGCGAGTAGAGGTCGCGTATTGAAGGTACCAACCATCATACAACACGCACTTATATATGTATTTGTATCTTGTACGCACTCTGGCATACAAAATAAAAATACATATATATGAGATTACATATAGTCACAATAAAAGCGTGAAACCAGCAGAGTTCAATCCAATCTCAATATTGAAACACACATTCGAGAAGACTCACTGACGATAGATTGACCTGATAGAACACAATTCAATTCATGCCTCGTGGAGAGCAAGACCATGAGGAATTTATAGTGTTATTATAGGCATTTAATATTTATACTGTCTCACTGCAAGTCAAAGGTCCATGCATGTTCCGGTCAGTTGTTTAGGAAGGTGTTAAAGTCGTCTTGACATATCCACCTGGGTCTAATCCGCCCCGAAAGAGTTTATTCCTACTTAAAATAATTTTAACTCAAAATTAATCATTATATCACGAAAATTATACCTACTACCTAATATCTACCAAATTTAGCGACTAAAAATAATAGTGAGTGAAACCGTACTGATCTAAATATTTTGAAATATGTCTCATGATAGTTTAATTTAGAAAATTATACTTGTATAGTTTTATCTGCACCATTGTTTAAATAAATAATTAAATACTTTCCCCCGGAAGCTGGAGTGGCAATATTTTTGGAAACATTTCCAATCAACTTCGCTCCCGAGTGACGTTTATTGAGAGCGGCGGCACTTATCTCCGCCGGTCGAATATTGAAAATAAATTGTTCAGGAATAGTTTGTTTTTGTTTCTCAGTGAAAATTGTCACAGCAGTCTCCACAGTAGACACTTTTTGCCCCGTTAATTTAGTTTAGAATTTGTTTATCCAAATGTAATTTGTTCAAAGAATTTGGGCGGTCGAAACGCTCGCCCTGAGCTGCTAGCATCAGTTGCGTTCTCGCGCGCGACTCCAACATCTAGCGCGCGAGAACGCAACTCATGCTAGCCGGTCTGGTGTGTATAATTTATCTTTTGTGGCTTTTTCTGTCTCACACACATTAGCGTTTATCCCGTTTACATCCTCAGTAAAATACTCCTTCAAACCCTGGGTCCGATTCCGACTCTACTTTTCACATGGTCTCTAACATCCTCTCTTGAACTAGTTTGAATAAATTCCAACGTCCAGCTTAGCGTAATAAGTCGTTGCTAACCAGAGCTAAGCTTAATCAGAACTATATGGTTTCTCAAAACCAGCGTTTTAAAAACCCGCTTATTTAAAAACCAGCCAGCACCAACCAGCAACCACTAGCAGGTCAGCGGTTCCAGTCCTTGCTTGTGAGACCATTGACTCGGATTTATCACTATCTCAAACTTCAGCTAGCCCACCTCTCCACCTCCCTCCTCTTGAGGTTAACCTCCTTTTGAGCTTTGCTCTTCTACCGTAAGTAGCCGGTTTTCGCAAGACGTGGCCCAGGGAAGGTACGTGAAGTTTATCTGTTATATAACAAACATGCATTGTTTTTATATATTTTTTTTTGTTATCAGGCAATCCTGGAAATAAATATTAGCAAGAAATAGGTAAAAAAAATCTGAATATTTCATTAGCTAAATTAAACATTTCGGTTGGTGAAGCGCATAAGCGATATCGAAGTCTCAATCCATCCATAAGCAAGTTATACCCCTTCCTATTAGGCAATTTATTCGAAAAAAAAATACCAAGAAAAGTCTGCGACTGATTCTGGAAGGACAATCAATCACCTTTAGTAAACTTTATTTACTTTCTCCGTAATCGTCAAATGATGAATCGGTGTCCCGAAATCGATTCGGGCTGATCATGGTGGCCGGCTACGTGACTGTTTTCAGCTAGAGGCGCGTGCTGGCGCGTCCGCAATTTATCCTTTAACCTTTTCAATAAGGCACAGACGAAGAATGTTAGGGCAAGGCACACAGTGGAACAAATCGCAAATGCTCCTGCTGTGAGAGGAATTCCCTACGTAGCCTTACACGCGACTACAGCGAGACTACAGCATACATCAAATCAGGAGTGTACAGTTTACTAGGATCGGAACCGCGCATTTGGTTCCTCTGGAGGTGCGGACGTCTATAGACTACGGTAATTGCTTACTATCAGGAGACCGTATGCCGGTAGGCACACCGACGTAGTGTAAAATAAAGGGGTTGCGTTTTCTTGAGTCTTCAAGCAACAAGTGTGAATTCAATCTTTGACCGGCAGTGTATTTGCTTGCAAAATGTTTTACAGTAGAGATTCCTAGATTTGAAAGTTCAAAAGATATATTTGGCGATGTTACTGAGTTTTATTTATTGTTTATCACGGCTGTGGTTTTGTCCATAATTTCCCTCGGGAACAAATTTTTCGGGCTTAAAAATGGGGCACAATGAGAATGGTATTGAAGAAATGTTGTTGGATTAAAATTTGTAATGAGTGGAGCAAATGGCCTGTCTGGCATTTAGGTAGATAGTTTAAACTTTAAAGAGTTGGATACCCATTGATTAATGTGGAATCAATCCACAAACTGATTAAAAAGACAGATGGATCGAACTCAGAACGTTTAATTCTGACATATTGTACTGAGTTTCTCAGTACAATGACAGAATTAAACGTTCTGAGTTCTATCCATCTGTCTTGGTCTTTTTCTTTACCTCTGTCTTGTACTGTGAAAATCCTCATTTATCTGATATCATCCTCATTTTGGGTTCTTTCAACTCAAAATCACTAGCATATTCAATCCTGATGTTAAAAAGTCTCAAAAATTTGTATTTAAAAAATTTACATTCCACTACGTCACGGACATACAAGTGAAAAAAAAAATCACACTAAAACGTGACGTAATGGAATGTACATTTTGGGGCATCTTTTTTTAATGGCAGGATGGGGAATGCTGTCGATTCTGAGTAGAATGAGCCCAAGAATGTAAAGATTTGAAAGAATTAGGTTTTCAATATTTATTTTAGAAAACGCCCAGGTCCTGTTATGGGTGTTTTCTATGTACCTATTTAAGAGGCCGGTGTCGATTTTAGTCGCAAAAATGTAAAATTGATAGATTTAGTTCGTGAAATTTTACACCTTTTGTTACCTAATTGAAATAACAAGTACTGGTTTCTATTAGTACGTCTTCTTATCTTACCTTTTATCAGATATTTTTTTTGAAAACAGACTCACTAAATTAGTAATGTTTGCTTTTCTGATGGACGTTTAGGTAAACGCGCGTAAAGCACTGATTTTGTCGCTCTTATTTGTAAATTTCGTAAAGTTTGGACTGCTAAACATGGTAATTTTGTATTACACATATCCTGTACTTGACGTTTATCAGACTACATTTTTATTATTATGACTTTGAAGTAGTGTAAATGAAAGTTAGACGAAATCAATTTTCTTCAGAAGTTACTTCAAAACAAGTGACAATTTCTCTAAAAATCGACGTAATTTCAACGTAATTTTGATACTTAAACAATCTACAACATTTGCTGAAACTATTCTTATACATCAATTTGTATAATTTACCACCATGATTATTTGATGAATTTTTAAAAACTGCCCCTTCTTATCATGCATTACCGGTGACGCACGCTCGTGACCTCATTATTAAAAGGCAAGATGAGAAGACGTGCTAATAGAAATCAATACTTGTTATTTATATATTACGTAACAAAACGTGTATAATTTCAACGACTAAATCTATCAATTTTACATTTTTGCTCCAAAATCGACTACGGCCTCTTAAGTATTTGTATATTATATATACACCCGATACATCGTTGTCTGAGTACCCACAACACAAGCCTTCTTGAGCTTACTGTGGGGCTTAGTCAATTTGTGTAAAGATGTCTGTATGATATTTATTTATTTAATTAATATTTGAATTAACAATATAAATACTCATGAAATAAAACTATGAAAACGGATTATATCGCGTATATTGAATTTATAATACATCCCGACTATTACATTATTATTAGTATTACAGCATTAAGTAATAATGCTGTAATACTAATAATTGATTTCATCCATTTCCGAAATGTACATAAATCTTGACCTGTAATTTATATTACCAATATATGAGTATGAGTATGAGGATGAGTAAAAAAATTAAACGATACCTTCTGGTGAGTTTCTCTTACCGATTAATATCTAAAAGTGTTATAGTAATTTTAGGCATGTGAAAGATCCTCTAAAGTGTACCTAACCAATGGATCATAGAAATCGGAATAAAGAAATTATATTATTATTATTAAAGTTCATTCGAAAATATAAACATAGAGATTTTAAAAAATATACATAGGTACTCAGCATGCCAACATCTTTGAAAATAATGCTAAATAAAATCGCTTGTAACTACAACACACACACACACCTTTGTACACCAAAATTTTAAAATAGGCAAAATTAATCATACTTTTTCATTTCATTTTAAGATGATTTTTAGTACCTATATATCATAACGTTATAAGGCTCTTTCGAAAAACCAGCCACGTTCATGCCCAAGCACATAATAGTGCCTTTATCGTCAAAACTGACAATTCCACTCAATTTAGCGACGAACTTGGCTCTAATAGTTTCACCTTCCTCCTTTTAGCAATGTAATAAATACAGTCTGAAGACGCCCTCGAGGGAAATCATACTGTATTTATACAATACGAAGCTGATAAATATTTGAATCTTTCTAAAAGGCGGCATCGTCATTCCTCCTCTCATCAATAATACGATAACCGGAATGTCACATCACTAGGAGCGTCCTCCATCTTGGAGATCGGTTTCTGGGCGTTGTACCACGCCACGAACTATCCACAACTAAACTCTCATATTCTGTGATTCTCTAATAAATATTTGTTATAATGGTGCTCTGGTGTTTTTACTCTTACATTTCTTTGACAACATTCTTGTTTTCCTAGCGTTTCATATAGATTTGCAGTAAAATAAATTTCACTTCGAAATTGGTAACTTTTTACAATTAGTTTTTACATATTATGTAACTAACTTTTTTTTTATTACAAAAAGGCAAGCATTTGACCGCAATCTCACCTGATGGTAAGTGCCGATGCAGTCTAGGACGGAACATGCTTACCTAAAAGTTATTATGTCTATTCACTCTCGATTTAAAAAGGTCCAAGTTATAGTTGACTGGGAATAGATTTGCAGGAAGTGAATTCCACTCCTTAGCCATTCGCATAATAAAGCTGGATGCATAGCGCTTAGTACGAATCAGTGGCAGAGTAACGTCGTAAGGGTGAAACGCAAGTCCGGGTCTAGTCCCACGGTGGCAGAAAGGAGATGGGGGGATTAGATTATGTAATCCGAAAACTGACTGTTTTATTTGTACCGGAAAACCACCCAATTATAGTTCAAAAGCTCCCAACTGTTATGATCCAGAATTAACTCGAATATGTTTGTCCAGATGTGAACATTGTGGATGATCTTCATAGATTTAGAAAAAGCTTTTGACCGAGTACTCCGAACACTGATATGGCAGGCTTTAAGGTCGCAAAACGTTCCTGAACGATACATAAAGCTTATAACAGACATGTATCGCAACGTGCAGACAAGCGTTCGAAGCCCAGCAGGTATGTCAAAGAGCTTTGATATTGAAGTTGGGGTTCATCAGGGAAGCGCTCTTAGCCCTCTACTATTCAATACCATCATGAATTACCTCACCGAGAGAATCCAGAAACCCTTACCGTGGAACCTATTGTATGCTGACGACGTGGCTCTGATATCAGACAATAAACAAGAAGTACAGGATAGTTTAGATCAATGGAGGAGATCTCTGGAGCCAAACGGATTGCGCATAAGTAGAACCAAGACGGAGTATATGGTGCTCAACTTCGGCACTGACAAATCTAGCACGACACACACTGAGCTGAAGCTTGATGGAGAAATCCTACCAAGAGTAAAAAAGTTCAAATACCTAGGTTCTGTTATTGCTGAGGATGGCACGATTACAGCCGACATAACGCAACGAATAACATCTGGATGGAATAAATGGCGCGAACTAACAGGGGTCTTGTGTGACCCAAAAATGCCAATAAAAACAAAGGCAAGATATATAAAACCGCCGTTAGGCCAGTTCTACTATACGGTAGTGAAACGTGGGCTACGAAGCAAATACATGAGCAAAAACTACACACTACTGAAATGCGTATGCTTCGTTGGGCAGGAGGAGTTACCCTTAAAGATAGAGTCCGAAATGAATATATCCGGGGCACCTTCAAGGTGGCACCAGTTACCGAGAAGATAAAGGACTCCAGACTAAGGTGGTTCGGACATGTGATGCGTCGACCCGAAAACCACGTTGTGAAAAAGTGCCTTTCCATGGTTGCAGCAAAGGGAGGAAGGGGCAGGCTAGTAACTACCTGGCTGACGAATGTCCGGAGAGACATGAAGGAGTTGGGCCTGTCCAGTGACGACGCATATCAGCGAACAAAGTGGCGCCTCAAGATTAGGAAAGCCGACCCCGCGTAACGGGATAAGGCGAGGACAAAGAAGAAGATGTTCGTCCAGGTGTGACTATTATTTGAATTTCGTAGTTCTTTGGCAAAATATATTTATAAATGAAAGAAAAAACTCAGACAAAATCAATAAGAACATTGGAATTACGTATTTAACTTGCAGGCCATAGTTGGACTATATTATAGTTCAGTGGTTTTACAGTAACTAAATGGAGGGAACGAAAAATTTGAATCGAAGAGTCTAAGTAAAAAAAAACCGGCCAAGTGCGAGTCGGACTCGCGCACGAAGGGTTCCGTACCATTACGGAAAAAAACAGCTAGAAAATCACTTTTGTTGTATGGGAGCCCCATTTAAATATTTATATTATTCTGTTTTTAGTATTTGTTGTAGAAGCAACAGAAATACATCATCTGTGAAAATTTCAATTGTCTAGCTATCACGGTTCATGAGATACAGCCTGGTGACAGACGGACAGACGGACGGACAGACGGACAGACGGACAGCGAAGTCTTAGTAATAGGGTCCCGTTTTTACCCTTTGGGTACGGAACCCTAAAAATTACATAAAATTTAGGCCCGATTTTAGACATAGTCGAATTTCATCTTACTTTACGAAGTTGGTTTGTCCAATGTGTCGTCCATATTCTACTTTCGTCTCAGTATTTTTTCCCCAAAACTTCCTTCCCAAAAGGTAATAAACGAAGTGTCTTTGCAATATTAATACGCCCCGTTGTGCAACGGCAGTAATGATTGCACTATCAATCTTTACGTAACGCCAACGTAGACAAAGTAAACTTTACCAGCGAGGGAGAAAAGCGTTTATGTTTTCTTTGACGCGCTTTGTGCGGAAAACAAGTTACGACAAGAGCGAAATGGCTGTTGTTTACGTAGTTTTTTTAATTAATGTGTAATTAAACTAGCGAGATTTTTATATTTTTTATCGTTGCCATGTTTTTTTAAGCTTTGCTGTAGATGTTTGACGACATGTCTGGCCTAGTGGGTATTATTATTTCCAGCCACAGGTGATCTTTTATTTTATATCAGAACGCCAACTCCTGTTTTCTCATGAACTCACACTCATCCTACTCAATATTCACTTCAAACCTCGCCTTTGATTTAACCTTGACATTCCAAACTCATTTCCACAATCTATTCTCATTCAGCCGAGCTCTCGAAGGTGCCGAGCGTCCTTGACATTGCCCATCGGCCGCAATACCTGGGATTCCTGGGAAGGCTGGGATGCCAGAGAAAAATATAAAGCCACAGGTGATCTATTAACCTTTACTACAAGGATGAAGAAAGGGAATAAAGACGAATAAAATGAGCTGCTTGCTTTAATTCCGTGGTATCAATATTACGAATTACGATAGGGAATCGGACTGGAAAGTTAGATAAGTTGCTATCGAACTTATCTAATTTAAACTTCGAAAAGATACGCCATAATTAATGAAATAAATAAAATAAATCGACCTAGTCCCACAGTAAGCTTAACCTAAGGCTTCTGTTGTGGGTACTAGACGACGAAGGTACTAGAAAACATGCATAACTCAGGAACCAATATTTGTGATAAACACACAAATAAATTTTACCAGCATTCTAACCCGAGATTTACGAAGCTCATTGCTTCGTAAGCAAGGTCACTATCAACTAGAACTAACAGCTAGGACTCTAGGAGGCCGTTTTGAACGATCTGTGTAGGTATGTGCGATATATTATGTATTGTATGTGCCAAATAAGAATAGGTACTTAAAGCTTAGATTATGTAGGAATCCTTGCTTTAAAGGCCATGTTTTCTATTCACCGTTCCAGCAATACTAACTCATTCACAAATTCTTAAGTGTTTAATAATCCATATTTCCATTTCATCCCAACAAACAATGATTCGAATTCATAAGGCTCGTGGTATATAATAAAAGCTCGGACTTCACAAATCCAAAAGTAACTGGAGTTGAACTAGCGACAATGAACTCTAAGCCGATGATTTAGAAGTTATGTTGCTGCATAGATACGGTGGTGGACTTCTATCCTAGTGGAAGCCTGTTCGATTGGCACGGTGGCAAAATGGTTCTTTATCAAAGCGGACTTATGTGAGGTGTTATTTGATCTGGCGTTTTGTTGCCACAAATATACCTGTCGATTGAACTATTTCCAATCCTGATTGGAATAATGGCTGTTCAGTTGTAGACCGATCGGTCCTCCCATAAGCCTCCGTGTTTATATAAAGTTTTGTATGTAACGAAAACTGATTTCATGTTATTTCAGAATGTCGTTTAAAAAAAACTAATGAGAGTGTAACTTCGATTGTATGGCGGTGCCTAGCTTCGTGTGACTTTTACGTCATATATGTTATTATGGGTGTCATCACAGCTTTCATTCAATTTTTGTTTATTTCGTTTTATTCTGTATTTGGTACTCGTTCTTTATTTTTTGTCTAGTTCGATTTTTATCATTATCTTCTGTGGTAACAATTCTGTCTCGTCTTTTTCTCATTATATAATAATATGTATTATTCGTTTCTTATCACGGTCTTCCTGTATCTCATTCGTCGTTTGTCTTTTTAGTATTTAATTTAATTTACTTTCGTTATCTTTATCACTGCAATTTGCAAAAGTGATAGTCTCTCTACATTTCGCGGTGCGACAACGAAAGAACGGTTTAGACAACGAAATTTTGCGGTAGGCCCTCTGTGTTGACTAAAAGCTTATCTAATTCGATCGGCACACGATGTAATTATGTCGATGAAGTTAGTGCTCGGCACATCGCTGTGTATTAGCTAATGAATGTTTAATAGGCTCTTTGCATTTCATTAGGCATTCGATTAAGTACTTACTGAAATAAATGCTGGACTGCATTCCAGTGAAGATAGTACGTACCTGTAAAAAAAAAAATCTAGGTACTGATACTTGATGAAGGTTGACTGGTAGAGAATGCCTCATAGCATTCCTTCCGCCTTTTATACAACTGTATTTTCTTTTGTGCAATAAAGATTAAATAAATAATAAATAAATAAAATGAAGTCTTCACATTGTACCTTTGTGTACATGTGTAAGTAGTATGACACAGCTCAAGGTTCTGGATATATAATAAATATATATTTTGAGAAGACTGAAAATTCATTCATTCAAGATTGTTCGTGGGTAACTCCTAATAAATGAGGAGGGGCGGGTCGCTAGTATTATATAAAGTAGGTTACTTCTATGTATGAGTCCAATAAAGAGTATCTATTGTTAGCATTTACAATTATTTTTAGTAATAATTGACTTATATTAATGTTTTACTTATAATTAAATGAATTATTTAAATTACAACACTGTCTGATATGGTTAAAAATCACAATAAAATGCATTTCCGTTGGCATTAAACGATTCGATCGAAAACGATTTTTGTACAAATGTCGTTGGTTATTGCTCGAGTGAAGTTTCAATGGTCGATTATTGCTATTGGTTCATGGATTGAGTGGCGCCATTTTGCATTGCAATTGTTTTTAGTTTTCGTTCGTTCGGATTCATTCCGTTATGAGCACTCGAGCTGTGAACACCGTTAAATAAATTGTATTAGTGAAGGTTAATGGTTATTATAGAAATTGGAATTAAAGCAGAGTAAAACGTATACGAGTGTATGATTGGCTTTTCCTGATCCCGGAAGGTTATAAGATGGATTTAACACTATATTGTACTGTAGATATTTAAACCTAACCAGAATATCCTGTATAAGGGACTTGTAACTTCTTTTGTTTCAGGGTCTCCGGCAAGCTCGGTTCTCCATACAAACGTAGTTCCGCTCTCATTTTAAAACGACTAGCTCTAGATTGCTCTGAAACTTTGTACTTACAATAGGATAAGGTATATCTAGGTCTGTAATTAGTTTATGAAGCTTCAGATACCATATAATAGTTTAAAAAAAAATACAGCGAAATTAAGTGTTTCATACAAAACTTGTTTTTGCTCTATTTCGTTTGTTTTATAAACTGGAGCTATATAAACTAATTTCAGACCTAGATATACCTCATGTCATTGTATGTGCAAAGTTGTATTACAATCTAACACGTAGTTTTAAAATGAGAGCGGAACTACGTTTGTATGGGAAGGTGCAAATCGGCCGAGCTTGCCGGGGACTCTTAATAAATATAAACAAGGCTTCCGTTTAAGTTTCTTACAGCAAGCAGCATTATACCTTAGATAAAACCCACGCGTGTACACACAGAAGACAAACAAGTACTTATTCAGGGTGTTACAAGTTTATGTACTCTTGGATTCTGGTGATAGCTCGGCTTGTTTAAGGAACATAATATTTGAAGCACGAGTACGGCAAATATAAATATATCTAAATTTAATTTAGAAAAGCCTCGATAAAATGGGGTTGGCCGGTCGAAGTGTTTAGCAGATGGCTCCAGCATAGCTTGCCCTGTCAATCCCTAGAATTGTGTCAAATATTTTTTTTAATACCCTGGATGCCAGCTCTTTAAGCCAAATCTCATAGAAAAAGGGGCAAGCTATGATGGCGCCATCTCTGCAAACCTTTGACAGTTGCCAATCCCATTAGAACAGCCATGGGAGTTGAGTTAATAGTAGATTGTTAACCAAGGGTTGAACGGCACCCAAATCTGTCGAAGAGTTTGGCGCTCGAACGCAGTGAGAGCGCAAATAGTCCGAGCAAAAATGGTGCCTTTCACCCGAGTTAAACACTCTACTTTTCATATCGAATGCGAGAAAACTAAACCAGACAAGGCTGTTTTGCTAAATCCGTAATTAAAGCACCTAATAGACCTACGGCCATGTTTTCTTTTTCCCTTAGGACTTACTTCCAATCGGAGACTTTACATGTGTGAAGGTTAATGTGGTATTTTCTATAAAAAGGGACCTTATTGTCGATGGCGCTAATGGCTGCTTTGATGTTTGCGCTCATTATGTCACTTTTAGTACGAATGAGTATTCTAAAGCTGTGGGTGCAAAGATGAAGGAGTTAAAATTTCACATGTATGTAATCTATACATCTTACTAGGTTCACACACGGTACACATAACTATAAACTGTCCCAGTAATGGACAAGTCGTGTTACTTCGCATTCAGCGCGAGCGTTTAGAGTAAATATACTATATTAGATTTTATTGTGGCAATAAAGAAATCAAGCCAATTGCTCCGTAAGCTACAATGTTTGATTTAGCCAATCACGTTTCGCTGAAATTTTGGAATAGATTTTGTTATAAAATAGGTAAATTTGAAAATTTTTATGACAAAATTATGTAATTTTGTTATCATTCGCCCGTGCGTGTTGCTCGCACTAATACATATACGAACAAATACAATCGACGTGAAAGATATGTTTACAATTTTCGCCTTATTAAAAAGGAGGAGAGAACGCGAGCTTCGAAAATCTCGGCCCAAACCCTCCTAAACATACACTTTCGAATACCATTCAAATGGCGAGCTTTACTGCATGTCTCGCGGCCAGAAGTTTAAAACAAAACTTAGTTTCGCAAGTCACGTTCGAGCTCATGCACGTCAGAATTTACAGAATACCTGATACTGATGTATGTGTATTTATTAAATATATTAATAACGGGTCACTCACGTGTTTTAAGTCGAAAACGCTCGACATGTTTCACTCCGTACCGAGGAGCGTCACCCGTTATTAATATATTTAATATGTCTGTGTACGGAATGTACGGAAGTTTTGTTATGTGTATTTATATTATAATATAGGCTACAGGTTTTCAATTATTTAGATCAGTACGGTTTTTACTCACTATTATTTTTAGTCGCTTTTGGCGACATGTTTCGGAGTGCACGACGTACAACCGCCGCGGACACTCGTGCCTGAGGAAGGATTCCCAAAGAATCCGAAACATGTCGCCAAAAGCGACTAAAAATAATAGTGAGTAAAAACCGTACTGATCTAAATATTTTGAAATATGTCTCACGATAGTTTAAGTTCGATTAGGTTTTCAATGTGTAATAATTGAACCATAATTTCACTTTTCTGTACATAGTGCTCGTTTGTCTGTCATTTTTAATTGTCTACTCTCAGTTGCTCACAGGTTAACTGGAAGAGATCCCTTACAGGGATAAGTTCGCCTTTGTACATTGTATACTTTCTGTTTAATTGTATTTCTTAACCTGTCTTATGTGTAATAAAGTGTTTACATACATACATACTGATTTGTCCGGGTGTCGCTGTCGACGGATACGTCTGGAAGGACATCATCATCATCATCATCATTATCATCATCATCATCAACAACTCCTCTAAGAGGGATCCTCTGTTGGCTACTGTTACTAAAATGAATGATGCACAATTGTTAATCGTGATACCTGACTTATGAGTAGGATCACGAGCAGAATGGCGTTTACAGTAAATCTCTTTTTTATACCACATCGGTGGCAAACAAGCATACGGCCCGCCTGATGGAAAGCAGTCACCATAGCCTATAGACGCCTGCAACACTAGAGGTGTTACATGCGCGTTTAGAAGAACCCCATACTGCAGATCCTCGGTAAAACCTCCCTGCTCACGGCCCGGCTCACGTTAACGGTCTACTGTACGACGCATAGTTACTGTTGTCTTCATCGTGTCTAGATATTGTCCAGCAAAGATAACGGTTACGGCCGATTTTATGACGAGTGTTTATGGCGACGTAAACTGCGCGGAGACAGTCAAGGAGACCACTTGTTGTACTGTTCTGGAGATGAGATTATGTGGGTCATGCTCGTATAACACTTAATAGAGGAGCCTTTGAGATTGTCAGTCTTTTTTAGGGTTCCGTACCCAAAGGGTAAAAACGGGACCCTATTACTAAGACTCCGCTGTCTGTCTGTCCGTCTGATGAACCGTGATAGACATTAAAAATTTTCACAGATGATGTATTTCTGTTGCCGCTACAACAACAAATACTAAAAAGTACGGAACCCTCGGTGGGCGAGTCTGACTCGCACTTGGCCGGTTTTTTTTTAATGTACGTCCCTTTTCTGATAATCATATGCCAGTTTTTCGGAGGCAAAAACATACCAGAGCTAGTGATTAATTAAATGTATACTCGAGATATTAATAACAAAATGTGATACATCCCTGAAATACTGAACTGCAAATGTCTGACATCTGACGTTGAATTGATGATGATGATGTCCTCCCAGACGTATCCGTCGACGGCGACGTCTCGACAAATTAAAAAGGGCCTTAACTATTACGTGCATGGGCGCGAGCGTGGCTTGCAAATCCAAATTTGGTTTTAAAAGTGCGACAACACAAAACACAGTAGAGCTGCCCAGATGTGTTGTAAAGCCTGACCAGTCTTATCTTATCTTATAGTTTCGGGGGCCCTTTCGGATACACTTCGACCCATAGGGATCTTTTGTGCAGTTACCCCCTAGAAAAGACCCGTCCGCTACTCAAGAGCCTTCCCCACCATCTCCATATGCCGGATGATGGACCTTATGGGTAGCTTTTTGAATTCCTTTGGTACCAGGTAGCCTGTTCCAAAGTCCTTCATTCTTTGTCTGGCGAGGGCGTGACATTCACACATAAGGTGTTCTATTGTCTCTTCCTCTGCCTGACCTCTAAGCCTGACCAGTAATATATGATCATTGTCAAGAGAGTGCTGTTTATTCTCATGTATAGGGTGACAGTTCAGTATTGGTAGTATGAAAAATTTTGTTCCAGTGAAATTCCAATACATGGCGCGTGATCATATATTCCTGGTCAGGCTTTATGTGTAATGGTAGGAGGGCTTGGGCCGAGTTTTTCGGAGCTGGCGTTTGGCGTCAAGATCATAAAGTCGGGTGTGTTTGAAGTTATCAAGACCCGTATTGACATGCAGCAGTTCGCCAGTCCGATCTCCGATATGCAAGCTACTCCCACGAGTCGCATGGCTTTGAATTAAGCCAGTGACAATAATAAAAAAATAAAAATTAGGATAACCGGCTAACAGCATGTCGGGCTATGCTCAGTGTAGGGTTTCGTAGTTAGAGCTCTTTCCCACTATGTCGGATGTCGGATTAATCGGGTGTTGTAGCGGCAGAACATTTTATATGAAGCTATTCACACACGAACGACAACGATTTTGTGTCGGATCCGACATAAAATATCGTGTGTTTTGTCAGCTCTCCGTCCGGAAAAAAATCGTGTCGGCGGCGCTTTTCACATGATGTCGGATGTGGGACCGACCCCGGCGGCGCCGCACCGCCTGTGCCTCCCGCGCGTCAAATGAGAACCTCAAATGGCACCAGCTGCGGTCATGGCCGACAGCCGACTAGTGTGAACAGAGGCACCGACACCCGATTAAAAATCGTCCCGATAGCCGACTAGTGTGAACAGAGACGCCGACACCCGATTAAAAATCGTCCCGACATCCGACATAGTGGGAACGAGCTCTTACCCGACCGTCGCACGGACCGCCTCGGACGGACAGACGGATATGGCGCCTCGTTGACTACGTTACCTCTTAAAATACATGACGGTATTGTCTTACGTCATAATTTTATGACATCGACATAGTAAGTTTGACTTGTCCTTGCACTTTTTTTAAACGTTAAACCACCCGTCAAAGCGAGGTATACTCCTGAAGTAAAATCTCAGATTAGATGCTTATTTCAAGCATTTCGAACTTTCTTTTCTCGAGCATTAGTGCTCTCTTCGAGCGTTATTGCCTAAGAGTAAACGTTGCTATAAAGGCTGCCGTATAAAAGTATATTCCTCACAATCCCCACACATAACATCGTAAACTGGCCGTAACAGTATAATTTACTAGTCAATCACTTTAAAGCTGACAGTGGACATCTTCGATTATCGTAAAGTACGCTTGAAGTATTATCTCAAATAAGTAAATTCTAAAGCAGACGTAGTAATCGATTAAGAGATTTTCATATTGATTTTTTACGTAAAAACTCCAAGCAAAACCTTAAAAGGTTAAAGTTGGCTTAATAGAAAAAAAAACATGAAAAAAATGCCTAATTTTCATTTATTTTCAATTGTATATCGTTAGCCTGCATTCTATAGCCGTATAATTTTAGTACCTAACGATAAAATATTAGCAAGGGATATAGCCCAGGGATTTGACGAACAAAATTTTAAACAGATATTTTCAGAGTAGGTACATAATATTATTGAGATAAAAGGTGCCAAATCTTCCGTCACAAGTTTCGCGGCGCGCCATATCTTTTGTTTCCTTCTAATTTCCTGGCTTCACGCCCCCTATTAATTTACGGATCAATCTCGGGCCGGACTCGATTCAAAGCTGACAGGGCATCAAGGATTAGCTTGAACCTTCGCCTGAAGCGATCTCGGCTTTGCGGCGTTGGTATATTCGAAATTTGAATTGATTAAATCAAAATAATTAAAATAAATAAAAATAAAAAATAAAAATAAAAATAAAAATCATTTAATTCGGACGATAGTACAATCCATATTTTGTTAGTTACAATTATACTTAAATTACTATGTTAGTACCTAAACTAAGATGTTGGGAGGTCCAGTGCCTAATAAGTGCACTGTCCCATCTCCCTGCCACGACGGTCAGGAGACTGTGGCGGCTGTCGCGCACCCTTCGGAGCGTCGCGGCGCAGCGCTTGCGCAGCGTCGCGTGGAAACCATCCACATGCGCGTCGGCGAACATGCCCGACGCGCTGCAGAATCGCGGCAGACGCAACAGTACCCTGAACGCGTCGTTGTACTGTACACGCATGGCATTCATAGGACGCTGCGTGTACCTCGTCCAGAGGCTGCAGGCGTACAGCGAAGTACAGTACGCTCGAAAAAGTGTTATTTTAACTTGCGCTGTACACCCGCTGAACCTACGGGCGATCATATTAGCCCTAATAGCTAATGCCCTACGTTCGCGTTCAATGTCCGCGTCGTCACGCAAATCGTCGGTGATCAAGTGCCCAAGATATTTGAATGAATATACCCTCCTCAGCTGCTCGCCATTCAAACGAATGGGTGGGACGTATGATGGGCACCTGCTCCCCGCCTTGAAAACCATGTACTCACTTTTCGCGACATTATATCGTAAGTTATGTTTTTGGGCATAAGACTCGCACTTCTCAATTAGTATTCTTATACCGCCGACCGATGGGCTCAGCAGTACCATGTCATCGGCATAACTTATGTTATTAAAGCACACCCTATCTACATGACAACCGACATGAGTACTGCTGAGCTCACCGATCAGGGCATCCATATACAGATTGAACAGCTTGGGGGAGGTCAACCCCCCCTGCCTTACCCCGCACTCGAGTCCGTACTCGTCGGACATCACGTCACCCCAACGCACACTATTCCTCTGGCCAGAGTACCAACACCTAAATATGCGTGTGAGTTCTCGAGGAAATTGCACTTCGTCAAGTTTTTTCCAAAGTAAATTGTAATTAACGAGATCGAAGGCTTTACTAAGGTCTAAAAAACACGCATATATAGGTGTTTTCCTACACGTATAGTACTCAACAGCCTGCTTCAAACAAATAATAGCACTTTCGGTAGATAAGCCGGCACGGAAGCCGAACTGCGCGTCGTGCAATTTTAAGTACCTATCTAATTGTACGTTGAGCAGGCCGTCGAGCACCCTCGCTGCAATAGTTGCCAGAGAAATAGGCCTATAGTTGGCACTGTCTGAAATGTCACCCGTCTTATTTTTGACAATAGGTATTACAATTGTTTTTGTCATAAGTGGCGGTAGGTAAGAGTGACATATACATAGGTTGTAAAACATCGCTAGTACTCGAGGCAGGTGGGGACCGGCACACTGCAAGTGCTCGATGCTCAAGTGGTCGTGACCGGGTGATTTACCCTTTTTCATACCTTTTATTATTTTATTTACGTCGCTAGCACTGAACCTGGTCTGCGACTCCCCGTCCACTCCGCCAGCATCGAGCACCTGCTGCGGCTCGGCCTCGCCGACGGCGGTGGAAGAGCACTTCACATTGAACTGTTCCATAAACACGTTAGCAACACACTTAGGATCCGAGATACCGTTAACACTCACAGACAGACCAGGCCTAGATTCCATTCTTTTCGTGCATTTCCAAAAGTTTCTAAAATCGTTATTTTTATGGTGAGTGGCAAGCAAATCCATTTTTATCTGTTCTTGATGCTTCTGAACCCACCTTAGTCTCGATTTAAATACTTTTCGACTGTGACACATAGCATCAAAAACAGACCCCACCCTGGGCTTGCCGTACCAGACCCACTCCTGGAATCTAGCCCTCGCCTCTCTGTGCGCATCGCTGATATGCTTATTCCATCCTATTACCTTCTTTTTAACCCTGCCTTGTCCGCTCGTGACGGCCTTACTGTATGAAGAAGCTTCACATAGCGAGGATGTTATTTTGAGGTACAGATTGTCAAGTATCCTGCAATGCTCAAGGTTGTCCCTACAGTATCCGTCACAGCAGTCGGAAAGCTCGGAAGGAAAATCAATAGTCTTTAATAGTTCGTTACATTTATTCATATAATTCTCTATTTCGTGGGAAGTTCTCTCCCCCCAAACAATATACTTTTTATTCGAGATTACACTGTTTTCCTTATTATTATTACATATGTGCTTAGATTTAACCAAGTCAAGATTACATTTTATTACAATGGGATAGTGATCTGAACAGTAAACATCATAGTCAATATAAACATCTATAATAGTGTCCCACGCAGCTCTTGTGGTTACGCAATGATCTAACCATCGTTTAGAGCCGTGTGTTTCACTTAAGTACGTATGCGCGCCCGAGTCTATGCCTAGTTTTACGGTATCGGCACAAATCCACCACTGTTCCGCACAGAAACTAGACATCTCGTCCCAAAACAACTCACCCGGGTGCGCGTTGAAGTCACCTAATATATAAACATTTTCAACGCAATTTTCTTTTACAATAGCGTCTATTGCACTCATACACTGCACGAAATCAGGTAAGTTATCCACACCATTGATTGGCATGTATACGCAAAATATTATTATATGCTTATCGCCCGCCGATATCTTAACCGCACTGATTCTAACATTGTCGCACTGGATAACCGAGGTCGATGGAAACAACTTCTTACGCCATAAAATAGCAGTCCCGCCGAACGGCCTGCCGCGCAGGATACCCGTCGACGTGTCAACTGCTGATGTTCCTGTACAGGCAAACTCGTCACTGATGCTGCTTAGATATCCGAGGTCATGAGTTTAATGAGTTCAATTAAACTAATCCTAAAATAAATAACTAAAAACTATTCCCCTGCGGCATGGTGCCGTAGATGCTGGCAGCATTTCCTCGCTGTATCGCAATACTTATTATTTGTGTAACATACGTATCTATAAAAACACTTACAGCCCAGCCACACGTAAAGGTCAACGGATACCCCACATTCCACAAAACTTTATGGTCCGTAAGATATTCCTCGCTACAAGCAACATGTCTACTCAACTAATACCTCTTTCACGAACACATTAAGGTTCAAATTCGCATAAACCATACGTTTAAGCTTTAAAGAAATACACGGAGGTGGCAGTTATGAAAGAAAGTGTCATAAACTGACTCAGTGTCTTAAACGGCGTACGCGCCATACGTTGCGGTTTTCTTTAAAGCATTTTTCAGTGTTCACAAAGCGAATGCGTAGTGGACTTACAAGGAAGTCAATTTCCTTTGCGCCTAGAAAAATGTTGTAAACTGGCGTAAAATTGCATTTCTATCACATTCTCTTGGTGAAACAGATTTTTGGAGTTACACTCTGACAATGACCGTTGTTCTGCTAATAAGAACACAGGAACAGTAAATAAAATAGTGACAGAATATCTACATATTTTCAAGCAAAAGTAACCTTGTCAATAGCAGCGAACCCGAAAGTAAAGATGTTATTTCATAACTTAGATTTATAAAACCAAAGCTAAATCCAAAAAATACAATTCGAGTAATATTTAAAGGTAGGTGCACGCGATTAAATACCATTTTAGTCGAAATAATTACGTCATGTCAAAAAAGTCCATATTCTGCCCATGGAGACTGTATAAAGGAGCCAAATCTCTATGTGTGAAAAGTGTCCATCAAAAACAGTAATTAGGCGGCGCCACCATACACCGAAGTACTACCAAAAACAACCTACGTAATTTGGTCGGGTTATTTGTTGCCTTATATGGTTCATGTTATACTCATGTCCCAGAGCCTAACTAGCGCCACCGGAGAGATTAGGAACTATTATTTAAAGCTTAACGCGGTCACTTTTACAACAATTCTGCCATAAGAGATTGCGATCCTTTCTATACCATCCATAATTCTGCCGATAAAAACAGTAGACAACTCTAATTTGTATGTTCTAAACTTTAAATCAAGGAAACCTACACTCGAACAAAACTCCAACTGCTGTTAAAAATTAAAAGCATCTGAATAAGTTTCCGCAAGAATCCGTCAAATTTCGCCAAATGATCGACGGAATCGGTATTCCGGATATTCCCAGTACAAGTTTTGCAGTGTTCGCGTCATTGCCGAGGACTTTAGGGACATAAAATAAAACATAATTATTTGGTAAAGACATAAGAATGCGGTGAATGGTAAAAACTTGTGGAAAATTGCGGTGATCCGTTGTCCTGTCACGTCTCTTTCGCTTTCCCGGTTGTACCCTAAAGGAGTCCGGTATCCTCTTATGGCACCCCAATCCCGAGAAATGACGAAAGCAATGATTTTTATTAAGACGACTACTATACTATCTGACCAATTCACCATTCGACTCAGAGAGGGAAAACGATTAGATCTTAGGTGTCTGGTGACCAAATACGGATGGTTACATTCGAAAGGGAAGTAATTAAATGATCAGCCGTTTTTAAACCTGATTTGCAAAAAAAATGCCATTAAATCATTTGAAGGACAAAATTAAAGGGAAGTAATCAAATGATGGCCAATAATATTTTTTGTTTAAAAAATCAGCTGATCAGCAAAGGGTAGGTTAGGTTGGTTAGACATTTGCTGATCAACAGATTTTGAGCTTACCAATTTTTGCGGATCAGTTAAATTGTAATTCAAAATTAAATAATTCGCTAAAATTTGATTAATGGTGGATCGCTTACTGCCGCCCAAATAATTAATTTGCCAACCAAATCAATTTAGAGCAGCTCAGTATGACATTAATTGCGAACTAGTTTCTTAGATACTTGCTAACTTTAAGTTGGTGACCAAGTATCCATTTTGGCTGACCATATATTGTATATATTTTTGTTCATCAAAATAGGAATATTTTGCAGATCCATTAAATGACACCCCATTCGAAATGTCAGGAAAAATAAATAAATGTAAGTAGGTACACGTGTACACCGTTGGTTGAGGGCAGTGATTGACCGTTCGTTGTGGAGATCTTTGGGGGAGGTCTTTGTCCAGCAATGGACGTCTTTCGGCTGAGATGATGATGATGATGAGGTTCATGCAATTGAACCCTGTTTAGTTTAAATAATGTGTGTGAAGTCTCAAATCCGGCGTATTGGAGTAGCAGCGTGGAGATTACAGCCCAAATCTTGCTGTCGTACAATGAGAGAAAACCTGTGCCCGTCAGGCTCATCAGGCTGTATACCCAATACAGCCTGATAATAAAGTACACATTTTAGCAGCATTCACGTCAAAGCCTCATTTCGAGGCATTTTACCACAGCAGATGTTGAATAGTATGTTAATACACCGCCACTCATAACTTTCTGCATTCATCCCGCCTACAATGCGAGCTTTCAGAAAGCCCGACCTAATTTAAAAGTCCTGATTTCTACCTGAGAGGCCAATTCGAGTTTTAGTTATTTTATCTGTTTCCGTTCCGAAATGATACTTCATGATCTGAAGTATCAAAATCAGTGTGATCTGTGTGTCAAAATTGAATGTTTAACCAAAAACGTCACTTTTGAGACTGATCAGTATCATATCGGAAACAGATCGAATAACTAAAACTCGAATTGGCCTATGAGTCCCGCGGCAACCCGAATCCGCGTAAATATATGTACGCCATTCTAGGATGTAAGCTTGTGGAAATAAGAGGTATAGCCGTGTGTAGAATTATAATTTTGGGTTCAGTCCGGGTTTATTTGCCGTTAAACTTCTATTTACTTGAAATTTGTTGACTGGATTACGTTTAAATTGGTTTTTAAATTATTTTTGAATCCCGTGCATAAGATTAGTTTCTGCTAGTACGTTTGTTAACTAGCAGTACCTAAATGTCGAAAATGTGCTGTTCTGTTACAAAACTAATTTTTAGAAGTATTTATAGGAATGGATTTGGCTGCTTTACTAAAAAATAAATGGTGCTAACCGAAATTCTATAACTAAGGAAGCTCTATTATTACAATGACTGTTAATTTAATAGAATCGGAAAACAAGTCATCGAAAGTATTCTCCACACTTTAAAATAAAGAGAAGAATTCTTTTATACGAGGATGTGTCTATTTCTTAAACGATTAGAGTGTGGCAATACAGGATGAAATTGTTATACTCTGGTCTTGTCATGAACAACTTTAACTATGGATACAACCACGAAATCGCGAAAAAAATTAGTTGTCCTATAGAAAACATTGATTATGATTCGCGGAAACGTATGAGACGGCAGATTTTATTTCGCGATTCCGGGGTTGGTTCCATAGTAAAAGTTGTTAAGTATGACCTAAGACATATTCACGCCTCAGAGTTTGGCCAGAGATAACAATTTCAACCTGTAATTTTAGGGCCTTGTTCTTGAAAAAGAGCTTGTATCATTACATTTAAGAGTCCCCGGCAAGCTCGGCCGAATTGCAACTTCCTATATACCTTATCCTATTGTAAGTACAAAGTTTCAGAGCAATCTAGGTAGTCGTTTAAATGACAGCGGAACTACGTTTGTATCTATGGATGGTATAGAAAGGATGCCAATCTCTTATGGCAGAATTGTTGCAAAAGTGACCGCTTTCAGCTTTAAATAATAGTTCTTAATCTCTCCGGTGGCGCTAGTTAGGCTCTGGGACATGAGTATAACATGAACCATATAAGGCAACAAATAACCCGACCAAATTACGTAGGTTGTTTTCGGTAGTATTTCGGTGTATGGTGGCGCCGCCTAATTACTGTTTTTTGATGGACACTTTTCATACATAGAGATTTGGCTCCTTTATATAGTCTCCATGTTTGTATCGAGAACCGAGCTTGCCGGAGACCCTTAAAATTTAAAGTTTGGATGTAATACAGAAAAGGTATCGAGATAGTCGGAAACGTTATTTATCACAAGAAAAGAGGTTTTAATTATAATGCAACATCGTACACTTCCGCCGAAACACGCCGCATTCATATTACAGCTTCGTTGATAAACGACATAAGCGATAGACTGAAACCTCTTTTACTGGTCGAGGGGGCGACGTGTAAAGGCAAGTGGTTGCTCCGAGAAGAAGATCCTCGAAAATTGGATCGAAATATGTCGAGCGTTTATTCGACCTAATAATACGTGAGTAACCCGTTTAAAATAATTTTAATAAATATGTTCCGAGTCTCACAGGGTGATAAAAAGCGGTATGACCCTTTCTTCATGTAGCGATGTCTGTTGGTGGTAAGACGCTCCAAGGTTCATTTTATCTGAACACGACACATGGTAACGTTTTGTTAACGGTGAATAGAATACAGGGTGGCCGATTAGCGGGGACTTAACCTAGATTTACTCGTACGTTGCTGCAGGATATTGAAAATCTGAAGTATCGGGGGGAAAATCGATTACCTTCTGACGAGTATAGAATATATTGGGTTGATGCTCGGTCAACTTCTAGATTGCTATTGGTGTAATGCATGTAAATAAGTACTAATCGGGTCAAGGCGGGAACAGTGGCTCAACGTAAACTCTCTCTCTCACTCAATTATCGCTATACACTGTAGCACCCTTAGATACGTGTTAGAATAACCATTGCTCGTCCATTTGAATTTGTTTGATTACTGAATGTTTCTTTTGTATTACCAGAGAAGCAAATAGCCTCTCCTCTCATGTTGGATTTCGGTTGAGTGAGCCACTGTACCTGGCAATTTTTTTCCGAGTTACTGTTCCCTCCTTGACCTCGTAAATGTTGAATAAGCATACTTTTGTGGGTACGTAACGTAAGTTACTATGTCCCCTTGCATAGTTACCTAGTAGGTACTTAATATACATACTTAGGTAACTATTGTCCAGAATTTAGATAAGATGTTTATAAGTCATGTACATAGGATGTTATTAAGTACAGGAAGCTTCCATGACACCCTGTTAGGGCACACAAATTGTCTTTTATCTAGCTTATTACTAAATTACATTTAAATTACATTTACAGGCCATGCATGCTCTTATGTGTAATATTTGAATTAAAGTATAATTAATAATTAGATAAAAAGATAAAGATAAAAAATGATTTTATTGCACAGAACGAATACAACTGTAGTACATATCACGAGTTATTGAAAAGAGTTGGTGCATAACTGACTTGACATTCGGAGGTTCCAGGAGTCCCCGCACTAGGCTAGACCTGTATCGCGGGAGACCAGATGTACATTTTTATGTCATGCGAGTTAACTAAAATGATATTTTTACAATTGAGGACAAAAATGAGATTCAGGTTTATATACCTGGATTAAGATAAATGCAATTTTTGGTATTACAACTATAAAGGTATCTGTTATTAGTTATTACATTATTGCTATTAAATTTGTTTCTAGGTTCAACTTTAGTTTCAATTATATTCCTATGATATTTAGTAATTAGTCAGAGTATTTGAGTTATTTACTTTTAAAATGTTATTCTTAGTATTATATGTATGAGAAGTATAAAAATGCATTGCATGAAAATCTCAGTACTTTATTGTCATATATTCTTGTTTCCATACGCCTGGAGTGTACATACACGCCCGCAAGTATTCACTTAGTTTCCCTAATTCTGAATAGCACTTCGGAAGATATTTGAAGAGCCTTTGTCCCTTGCTCCCTTGAGATAACATTACAGGTGACTTAGCCCAGACCCTTTGGCATAAGTTGTATTATTATAAATAGGTATAATAGTCCGAACAAAGATCACTCACCTACAAGACAGAACATACATTCTGAAAAGTCTGACGATCGGTCTGGCCACTCTGGCCTAGTGGGTAGTGACTAGCTGACTAGTGACTCTGACTATGAAGCCGATGGTCCTGGGTTTGAATCCCGGTAAGGGCATTTATTTGAAGGGCAGATATTTAAGTATTTGTATATCATGTATATCATTGTCTGAGTACCCACAACACAAGCCTTTTTGAGCTTACCGTGGGACTTATAGTCAATTTGTGTAAGAATGTCCCTATAATATTTATTTATTATACAAATAAGACGACTCGCAGTCTCACCGCACATTGGCGCTTTTTTTTTTGAAAAAGGTAAGCATTTGACCACAATTCAGTCTAGGATGGATCATGCTTACCTAAAATCTCTCTCGATTTAAAAAGGCCCCAGTTTTAGTGGATTGGGAATAGATTTGCAGGAAGTGAATTCCCTTAGCCGTTCGCATTATAAACATTCGCGTTTGCATAGCGTTTAGTACGAATCAGTGGTACAGTAACGACGTAAGGGTGAAACGCAAGTCAGCGTCTAGTCTCACGGTGGCAGAACGGAGATGGGGGGATTAGATTATGTAATCCCATCGCACACTCCCCGAAATGTATTCTGTAGAATACCGATAAACAAGCTACCTTTCTACGGTGTTCAATACTCTGCAGTCTAGCCTCTACCAAACCCGCATCTCCAATAAGCTTCCTAGCGCGTTATAATTTAGCATGAGACCGTTCTTTTCGCACGCGTCCGCGTTTTCTAACAATTCACAAATTCCCTGTAAAACAAATATTAGCCCTAAGTACCTGTTATTGAAACTGAAACCTCTTTTACTGGTCGAGGGCGCGACGTGTGAAGAAGTTGTTGCTCCGAGAAGAAGATCCTCGAAAATTGGATCGAAACATGTCGAGCGTTTATTGGACCTAATAATACGTGAGTAACCCGTCTAAAATAATTTTAATAAATATGGTCGAGTCTCACGGGAGTTTTATAGCTAAAATAGGCTAGGTATACATATTAAGTCATAATAAAAAAATATATGACCCACTCTTCCTGAAGCGGTGTCTGTTGGTGGTAATCCGTTGTTTGATCCGTGGGATGGCCCATGGGATTGTAAAAACAGCCCGCCCGGCGCACAACTTCTGTAATTACAACCCCAAAACTTCTGAACAAGATCATTTTCATTAAAGTATAAAGCGGAGCGGTAGGTACCTATAAAAGAAGCATAACCCGCACTTCGAGCGGTGTCTGTTGGTGGTAATCTGTGGTCTAGAAGCCGATTCGAACTTACATTTTGAGGTCTAAAATGATGTCATTTTTTATCATTTCGCTCGTACTTATTCGCGCGAGAGAAGCACGGGCAAATGATAATAAAATGGCATCATTTGGATATCATTCTGATGTCAGTTTACGTTCTTTTTGGCCTGTAAATTTACAATTTGTCATTATGTCATTTTTTATCATTCGCGCGTACATTTTGCTCGTAATCATACACGAATTCGCGCGCGAGAGACTCAAGGGCGAATAGTAATAAACTGACATCATTTATATATCAAACTGTAAGTTCAAATTGGCCTCCTGTAAGCACCGGGCCTGTAAGAACAGACCGTCTCCGCACGGGGCACAACTTTTGTAATTACAACCCCAAAGTTTCTGAACAAGATTACTTTCAGCGGTTTTATAATTATAAGGATTTCAGTATTGTATTCACTTAACATTATCTGGGTTAGGGTTGTCGGTGAATTTAATCATTTTAATGCTGTCGCTATTGTTTAAGTTACCTAATTAGTTTAAAATATAATTTAATTTATCGCAAAACAAGTTGACAGAAATATTTCATTATACATTGTCGTCTCCTCTGTCACTGTTGTGCCACAATATTCTAATGCCTCCTCTACACTATTGGCGATGATCGTTGATAGTATCATTGCAGCGCCTTCCCTATAAAAACACTAAAATAATCGGCCAAGTGCAAGTCGGACTCGCGCACGAAGGGTCCCGTACCATTACGCAAAAACGGCAAAAAAAAACACGTTTGTTGTATGGGAGCCCCACTTAAATATTTATTTTATTCTGTTCATCACATCATCTCTGAAAATTAAACTGTCTAGCTATCACGGTTCATGAGATATAGGCTGGTGACAGACAGACACACAGATAGACAGACAAACAACGGAGTCTTAGTGATAGGGTCCCGTTTTTAGTATTTTTAGTCTTAATAATAGGGTTTCGTATGTGATCGAGAGATCGCACGAGTAATCCTATATGGGTTCCGTTTTTTGCTTTTTTAGGTACGGAACCCTAAAAAACTATCATAATTTATAATATGATTCATAATACATCATAAGTACAGTAATGTGACATCATCGAAAAGCGAGAAAAAAAAACTGAATTCTTCCTGTGCCGGACTCTACATCAGAGGGCCTACCGCGAACCACGTTCGACGTGTTGCCTGCCTGTCACACTTACGTACTAATTTACAAGTGCGACAGAGAGGCAACACGTCGAACGTGGCTCGTGGTAGGTGCCCAGGAGTCACCTGCGATAAGATCAACGAGGCGCAAAGAAAGTATGACACGCTTTTATTTTACAAATAAAAAGCATCTTAAATATTTTGAGCGAGATATATTTCCAGATGACGCAGCATTAAAGTTTACACTCTACCCATGTCAAAAAAATTCCTCACTCTTAAGTAAGTTTTTACGATTGGTAAGTTTGTCTGAAAGATAAATATACGTTTCTTTTCTTTAAAACTCCTGGGGGCCTATAGCCACAATGACAATCGCACATCGACAAACAAACGAAAAGAAAAACCGGACAAGTGCGAGTCGGACTCGTGCATCGAGGGTTCCGCACTTTTTTAGTATTTGTTGTTATAGCGGCAACAGAAATACAATCTGTGAAAATGTCAACTGTCTAGCTATCACGTTTCATGAGATACAGCCTGGTGACAGACAGACGGACAGCGGAGTCTTAGTAATAGGGTCACGTTTTTACCCTTTGGGTACGGATCCAAAATGTATCAGGATGACAGATGCTACAAAAAGTCTCGTGACTATTTTCTTTGCCTATGTTGTGACTATTCTTACAACACAAGCCTTCTTTACTTTAAGCGTTTTCTATCAACGATTATCATCTTGGCTAAGCCCCCTCTTAGGAAAAACAAAAAAATGTGGCTCTTTCATAAGCCACATTTACGAGAATTTGCCACATATAAAAAGTCATGTGAAGGATATTCATTTCGCAGTATTTCATCGTTCTAAGCCTTCTTCTAAAATTCAGAATATAGTGAGGCAATATTTTATCATTATTAAGGGAAGGTTCTTATTTACTACCATGCATAAAAGTATTGAACCCTTTTTATTAGGATTACCCAAAGGGTAAAAATGGGACCCTATTACTAAGACTCCACTGTCCGTCTTTTCGTCTGTCTGTCTGCCTGTCTGTCTGTCTGTCACCAGGCTGTATCTCATAAACCGTGATAGAGGTTAAAATTTTCAGAGATGATGTATTTCTGTTGCCGCTATAACAACAAATACTAAAAACAGAATAAAATAAATATTTAAGTGGGGCTCCCATACAACCCATACAATTTTTTTTGCCGTTTTTTGCGTAATGGTACAGAACCCTTCGTGCGTAAGTCCGACTCGCACTGGGCCCGTTTTTAGGATTCCGTAACGAAAATGGTAAAAACGGAATGCTTATATTTCTGTCATGTCCGTCTGTCTGCTCGTTTGCTAATGTCACAGCACTCACAGCAATTCTGTTAGGTACTCGTAACTAAGACAGTGTGCTAAAATTCGATTCTAATTTAACAATTTGTTATGGGTTTTAACCTGTTTTGATACGACCTTGACGTTCTTACGTACTAATTTACAAGTGCGACAGAGAGGCAACACGTCGAACGTGGCTCGTCACCAAGGAGTCACCTGCGATAAGATCAACGAAGCGCAAAGAAAGTATGACACGCTTTTATTTTACAAATAAAAAGCATCTTAAATATTTTGAGCGAGATATATTTCCAGATGACGCAGCATTAAAGTTGACACTACCCATGTCAAAAAATTTCCTCACACTTAAGTAAGTTTTTACGATCGGTATGTTTGTCTGAAAGAATTAGAATAAACGATTGGCGTGTTGGAGCAAAATTACTGTAAGCCCACACAAGTTAGCAACCAAAGTATCTGCTTCAAATATGACAAATTATTTCTGTATAAAGAGTTTAACATATTGCCTGGCATGAAATATCACTTCGCTGATCCGTAATAGTCCCCCATGGGACGCGCCGCTCGAATTAATGAGAAAACAAAATGTCGACGCAATTTCATGGCGCTTAGCTTGTGTAAATTGATATTGTTATAATAAGGTGAGTTTAGTAGGGTAATCTAATGCAAAGAAACATTGAACACATGAAAAATAAACATTGTACAATATGTATTATCCATTCATATTTATATCAGCCGGAAAAAAGCGCTGGTGGCCTAGCGGTAAGGGCGTGCGACTTGCAATTCGGAGGTCGCGGGTTCAAACCCCGGCTCGTACCAATGAGTTTTTTGAAACCTATGTACGAAATATCATTTGATATTAACAGTCGCTTTTCGGTGAAGGAAAACATCGTGAGGAAACCGGACTAATCCCAATAAGGGCTAGTTTCCCCTCTGGGTTGGAAGGTCAGATGGCAGTCGCTTTCGTAAAAACTAGTGCGGCTAGTGCCCACGTCAATTCCTGGGATTAGTTGCCAAGCGGACCCCAGGCTCCCATGAGCCTTGGCAAAATGCCGGAACAACGCGAGAAAGATGATGATTTATATCAGCCGGAAGACATTTGTTTTAAATAAGGATCACAACGAATACTCCTATGGTTCTCTTTAATATTGACCAGTTAGGTCGATTCTAATATAACATTTTTATGGTTTTTGATACGACCGTGACAATCGTCTTGGTGATTGGCGCGCATCTCACGCACGACTTTCACATAGACATGAAACTGAGCGACCAGGGGTAAGAGAAAGACATATTCATGTATTGACAGGTTAATGTATGGCAGCATAATCCTTTTCTCTTTCACTTATAAATTTCGGTATTTCGCCATCGCCTCCTACCTATGCTGCCATAACCCGACCATGAAAAAAAAACCCGGTCGGTGATAAGGACAAACCATGGCACTATTTTCTCTTTCCTCTTATAGGAATCGCAGTAAGACTATCTTTCTCTATCAAAGAGTGTCAGGCCCGTGGTAGCGAACGACTAAATTATTTATTTTTTAAGAAAAATATGACTTAAATATAAAGCCTGTTTGGTTCACTACCTAAGGTTAGGTAAGGTTAGGTAGCGTGCGAGCTCCTTCCATCCTCATCAATATGCGTGTCCCGCGGGGGCGATTACGTGCGTCGAGTGATATTTCAGGCCAATTCATGTAAATTTTGTATTAGATAGACCTGTAACTGTCACGCGTATAACTGATGTTCATTCGAACGAAATAATGTTGCTTGTTGCTATAGGCAGAAACTGATTATTAGGGGTAATTCCACGACGTAATAACAGCGATGGCTATACCACAGATTATATAATAGTTCTTACGAACAGATACTCGAAACAGAAAGAAAACGTATATACCTACCGTTTTGATACCTACACAAAAATTCAATGGAGTGATGAAGATCACTCCCGCACCGCGCGCGCCGACAAAACACTAGGGTTGCCGACGCTTCTTTTAAATACTTAGGTGTCTTAGGTAGATATCTAACTATAAATGTCTCATAAAAAAACAATACCTACATATTTAAAACAATTGAAAAAACCTACGAAGCTTGTAACTATCGAAAAAATAATAACAGTAGGTGTAAGTACCTATATTGAGAAAATCTACTTACTTTTCCTTATCTGTCGAAAGAGGAAAAAACGATATATTTTATTTGTTTTGTTGTTTCTGCATCCATCCTGAGTCCACACTACAAGCTGTGTTATTTGTTTGTGACGAAGACATTTCTTTGGCATAGCGCGCGGTTACGTGCGTGCGTGAGCGCGTGTGGCAACCAACTGGCTAACTTTAGTACCGCCGGCGGGAAGCGAGTCGTAGGTATAAATCCGAGCTCGCGCGGGGAATCCACAGGCCTGGATATACCTAATAGACGTTATTTTTTTCTTTTTATAATAGTATAACCAAGATTCTTTAAATAGGAGTATTTACAGATACGTGCAAAAGCTGTGAAATTTTATGCATACCAACATTTCAAAATCAGATGCGGTATTTTGTTTTTACACACTTTTATTACACACTTTTATTACACACTTTTATTTAGCTTGACCCCGTATGTTCAAACTATGTTTATATATTATGTCCTTCAAACCTTGTAACTTAAATTTGAACCACTTGCCGGTGTCGGTTGAAATTTGAAGCACATCCGTAATTCCGACGACAATGCAATAATATGCTAAGAGATGCTAAGAGCTGATATGATGATGCAGTCGGAAGGTAGCAATAAATGTGTGTCACAAAAAATTTTTTGACAGTAACTTGTTTCCAAGTAAATATGTCGTGCTATTGAGCTTTCCGCATTATCTTTTCTCATTAGTTGGATCCCCTTCCCGTGGGGGCTTATTACGAAAGCGATGTAATATTTCCGAGCAATACGCTTAATGTGCCACGCTTTACCAATGTGCTTTAAGCTTGATGATGAGTAATTAATTCTTGGAGCCTTGTTAATTGCTGTTTTGATGACAAACGTCTTAACCCTTAAATGCATATTGTTGCCAAAC
The DNA here is from genome assembly GCF_947568885.1 of Cydia strobilella. Taxonomy (NCBI): domain Eukaryota; kingdom Metazoa; phylum Arthropoda; class Insecta; order Lepidoptera; family Tortricidae; genus Cydia; species Cydia strobilella. The sequence continues at coordinate 5,605,639 of NC_086052.1, forward strand.
GTATACAAAGCATTGGACAGCTCACAGATTCCTAGATCCTACATCCAAATAACTAAATAAAAACATTTTTTCCAACCAAAAATAAAAAATCATGCATTTAAGGGTTAAAAATTATACAGTCACTAAGTGGTCCCACTTGCAAAATCTAATCAAATGAAAAATGTTAAGGTGCATTCGCTACTTCAACACTTAAATATCATGGCGTCTTGCTTACTGTTGTTACAACAATAGAAAGTGCTACTTGTCTAGTCATCATCATCACCAGCCTACTCTCGTCCACTCCTGGACATAGGCCTCTCCTATTGCGTGTTTAGTACGTATTAGCAAATTTAAAAATTACCCCGCTTTCGAGTTTATCCCTTCACCTCACTCGTAAAGTGCGATCACTGGATAATTTTAGCAAGCTGGGACACATACATAGACGTACATATATTATACAGTGTGTGACAAGCTTCACTAACAAGAAACTTCTAAACTCCACTCGAATTCACTCGGTCACTCGAGCCATGATAGTCGCAAAAATGTTTGACAAGGGCCGACGTACAATTTTAATCTCTGACCACGCACTTGTGTCAAGATGACGTCACCAGTTTTCCTTAGCCGGAGCCGGAGGTCATATCTCATGGATGTTTTCTATGTATGATACTAAGTATTTATCATCTATTTATTATATATATCGACGTCTAGTACCCGCAACGCAAGCCTTATATTGACGACTGATGTGAAATCGAATCGATAACACAACTAATACAATAAAGAAACATTTGCGGCCCCCGAAGAGAAAAAATGCCACAGGTTGTGTTTAAAACACAGCCTATTTATCACTTTTATTTTCCCCAATTCTTAAATAAGGCGAACCCCATAATAGTCGCCTTCCCCGCTAAAGTCACCAATAAATTTAGAAGAAATAAAGTTTCCCCACCATAACAATGATGTCCTAGCGTAACCGGCGAAATAAAGCTAAAATAAACAAAATAAAAGCCTAATACGGGCCTTTTGAGATTTACGACGGACGAGGGGGAACATTAGCGGAATTGAGCGTAACACAAGGACATAATTGTAACTAACTTGTCTTGCCGCGACACGATAATGACGTGTACAACATATACCATACGGGAGAGGGTTAGTATTCATTTTACCAAGTTCGTTTACCACTGTGATAAAGAAGTATGCTTAAGGCGGGATATGCCCCGCAAGAAACAGATATGAATAATAATATGAACTCTATAGAAGCAGTAAAAACGTTAAATGTACGGATGTAATTCTCATAATCACTCACTTTAAGTTACGTTTGTGTACAGTGTACGTGCGAAGTATTCACCCGGTGAAGACTACGACCTACAGTCGCGAGGGAATGACCGCAGAGAAAGGATGTTTTAATAAAATTGTATAAAATAGGGCAGCAAAATATGTACAGCAATCAATTAGGATCGATATGCACTATTAGTTAATGCCACTGCAAACGGCGCAATAAAGGTATTATAGGACGCCATTACTAAATATGCAATATGATAATAGAGTGCCCTTCCTGAAAGGAGTGGCGTCGCGACTTAATTTAGAAGCAATAGCGATAATATGAATGTTTTATAAAATACTTACCAACTCTTCGATAAAAGGTTTAGCAGTTTTTTTATCTTTACACCCAGCGCGCGGTCCAGCAGAGCGGAGGGAGAAGAGATGTGAATTACGGGGTCCCTTTGTTTGACATAATTATTGAGTCATAATGAAATGATTGTCATTTTATCATTAGTCATAATTCTGAAACCGTTAACTTTCAGGATTTTCCTCGGGTTATCCTATAGATAGGTTAGGTTAGGTTTGTTTTAGGGCAATCCTGAAAAGTTACGCGTTTCTGAGAAAAACCAAATTATGACTAATGATAATATGACAATCATTACATTATGACTTTCAATAATTATGTCAAACAATAGAGACCCGTGAATTATACAACCAATGCTAATCAACGTGCTGGATTCGTGCACCCACATAGTCCAACACACTATTATCTCGTGTACGAATAATAATGAGATACACATACTTTCCATAATGCAAATCATTATACGAGTATAGGTAAGTGTCGGACGCCTGCCAATCTCAAAAGCAAAGATTACTAGTACACTCATCAGATAAAGTGTTTCGTTCAATTTCGAGCGCTCTCACTTCAAGAGCCTTGTATCGCATCCGCTTTGAGACAAATATTTTATGCAAATACCTTCGATTTGGGAATGTTAAGAGCTTTTTCTTGTATTGGTTTTGTATTGAAGGGTAGCAATAACAATTAAAGCTCACGTTACTGAGTACCCTGGAAGTGGTCGCGATTATTTATTTATTGTGTTTATTTATTAATGACCGGCTGACTGCGTACGCGTTTTTTCGTGTTGCTTCGATACAATTTATTTTGCAAGTAAAGGTAATATATAACAAGATGTTAAGGGCTATAATTTGACGACCGGTCTAGCCTAGGGGGTAGTGACCCTGCCTGTGAAGCCGATGGTCCCGGGTTCGAATCCCGGTAAGGGCATTAATTTGTGTCATGAACACAAATATTTGTATCGTTTTCAAGCAAAAGGTACCACATTATCGATTACAATATCGCTCTGACAGGTTTTTCGTATAAAGATACAAGCAATTTTCGTCCTTATGGTAAGCGACAATGTGGTACCTTTTGAATGAAAACGTCACATTTGTCAGGAACAATCAGTGTGAGTCATGAGTGTTTCCTATGTATATAAGTATGTATTTATCTATATAAGGATGTATATCGTCGCCTAGCACCCATAGTACAAGCTTTGCTTAGTTTGGGGCTAGGTTGACGTTGATCTGTGTAAGATGTCCCCTAATATTTAATTAGGATTTTGATGACATAATTACATATATGTATACTATGGTCAATCAATGATACATTGTTTTAAATGAACTACAGACAATATTTCCCGTAAATCTTATTTATGTTTACCTACAATGTTATTATCTGTTAATAGATTGGTTTAGGAAGGCACGGCACGCCACATATCATTTGCACTACTTAATAACTCGTAGTCAAAAAAAGTATTACACTTCGTTAAACCCACCCAATACATTTTTTTATACTACGTCGGCGGCAAACAAGCATACAGCCCGCCTGATGTAAAGCAGTCACAGTAGCATATGGACGCCTCAGAGGTGTTACATTAGGTTGGTTCTAATTATCCGACGCGGCACCAGCTCGTGAAGGCTCTCTTGATTGTACAAAAACTGATGAGAATGTTACATTTTATCCACAATAGTGGCAAAGTACCTATGTAAATTTTGAGTTGTTTCCTTATTTTGCTGGTACAATTGACTTAAATTATAAATATTTAAGTAATAACGTTTTTTTGGATTTGATTTGGTTTGATTATGTAGGATGTTTTACAGTTCGTCTTTTCCTCGCGTTGGTGATGTTGACACGCCTCTAAAACTCTTGACAACAACGTTGGCTTGTAAAAATGGTTGTGAACTCGACAGTACACTAGTGTCAGATCAATATTAAAACATGATTCGATTTCTAAAGTTCATAGTTTCCGCAACAAAGATGTTTTCTTTTCTCGTATAAGTTTATTACCTGAGTTTATTTCATAGAAACGCCTAAGTTCATAAGTTTGCGCCACACTCCAATGTCCGCCGAGGCCGACGTTGACGCAAAATTAATATAATTGACTCCCTCGTTATGTCGCGAGCTATATGGGCCACTTGGAATTTTTAGAATATTCTGGCAAAAGACTGTCGTATATCGGCGGTTCAGAGGTAACCAGACCGGATACTGTCATTAAGAATGACATTCCTTCTAAATAATAACTAATTTCATTACTACCTTTGACAGTGTAACAATTGAGATTTATCGATTGAAACTTCGCATACAAATGCAATAAAAGTACCTACTAAAAATATTTTAAAAATAAACGCGCCACAAGCCTCATTTAGTTAATATGTTTTGATAGACGACTAGCGCTTTTATAAACAAAAGGGGGTAAAACTGGGTTCACTAAAGAAAGATCCCACCTTCAAGACAGTTAACACAATTTTCGTACACGGTTTTTGCGGCTGGAGAATTGTGGCCAAGTTATAACCACGGACGGTGTGTAAAATGTTTAGCGATCAGGTATCGGATCAAGATACTCAATAATGAGATTAATGAGCGTCTGCACCGTAATTGTACGGTTGGACCTTTCAGCCAAGAATCCTCACCTGCTGACCTTTAACTGAATTATTCTCTAAGACGTAAATTCGCACAAACACTGCGTTTTATTACTACAAAAGAGTTATTACTACAAAATTTGCGCTCTCATTTTAAAACGCAATCCTAAAAACCAAAACTAAAATTTGACATGAGATAATAGAACCCAATTTTTGTATGTAAAACTTTGAGTGTAAGGGTCGGTCTGACTTTGAAGTTGACTCCAAGTCCGAGGTTTGCCCCTTAAGTTTACGTACCTACAGCCACTTGTAATAATTTATGTTACGTTACGAACTGGAGTTGCATTGGAACTTAACAACCTCTATTTGATCTCATTTGGAATGAATTTTGACCTCGTACTTATAGCCCTTATAGATAGGTAAGTATTTAAAGTTTTGATGCGACCGAGATACGCGGCGAATAATGACAATATGAGATCCAAATTAAATTAAATAAAGAAAAAATGTAGAAACGACACGTTTGCACAGTCTTAGAACAGATGATGTTGAAACAGTGCGAAGAGGAGTAATTACGCCTTGACAATATCGGCCTGTTCAGATATTTGTGAGTACCATGGCCGCTCCGATATATCTGATGGCGACTGTACAATTGGGGACATTCCCGGTGAACTACTTCAGATTTTTTTTACCTCAATCCTTACGAGCGAACTAAACTCTGCCTGTCACAGAGATAGCCAACTACGTTAATAATGAAAAGGGTAAAAACAGGTAATGAGACAAACAATAGGTAATAAGGACAGTTTATTAGTTGTTGTTTAGGCTAAGCTCCCCCCCCCCCCCTAAAGATAACCAATTAGGATGCATTTGGATTCTTTATCTTAGTTTGCAAATGCCGGCCGTCACAAAGACAATGGAGGGTAATAAATTTTACCTGAGCTAACCTTTTTTTTCAACACCTCACATTTTAAAGTGCCATGCTATTGGTCATCACTTTTATGATATCGCCTGACCGTCTGCAAGACGTTTAAACTATTTTTGCCCTTAAGGTGGTTCACCGGGAATGCCCCCGATTGTACAACGTCGTTAATTATGAACCTTTAAACTAGAATTGCTTTGTCGCGTTAGTCAAATTAGGGATCAAAGTGGACCGCTTGAACAAGCCCCCCATGGGTTGTCAAGAGATTTGAGGCTTATTATTCGTCTTTCATGTTTGGGACATGGAAACATTCAAAACTTACTACTCTGATAGAGGATATATAATAATAAGTCCGCAATCATGTCGCGTTGACAACAAGGTTGGCTGAATGTTAAATAATTCGCGGGTAAGAAGCACGCAACTTGAAATTCTCCCTAGAGACCACCCAGGGGTAACCACTTATCAAAATTCAAGCTGTTAGACTGTGTAATATGTACATTTCTACACCGTCCTTAGGACAGTATCATTAAGGTGGTCTATTATTACGCATTATGCATACTTTGCGATAAGTGGTTAGGCGCGTATTTTTTACATGTTCATGTGACCAGCTGACGGTATTTCCCCGAGATACAACCGGCTGACGGTTTTTATTATTTAAAATAGCATCTATACTATCACCTAACACAACACCAATCGGGAGATGACTGAAAAAAAAAAGAAATTGTTTACATGTTCATGTCATCAACTGACGGTCTTTCCACCGCGATACAACCGGCTGACTATTTTTTAAATTCATGATAGCATCCAAACTATCATCTGACAAAGTATCAGTCGGGAGGCGATGACTGACAATATTTGCTCCTGGCCCGCGGTCTAAAAACCTACGTTCTGCACGAAATACAAATAAATAATTATTTAAATTATGTACAACGAAAATCCCTTATAATCAAAAACTCGTGTTAAAAATCGTTTACAACCAACAAAATACACTGAAAAGAAAAAACTTCAAAACTCCGTCTCGCCACACGGTAAGCGAACAATTTAGGAAATAAAACTTTTTACAAAGAAACCCAGGACTTTAATTACTTGGAAGTGCCACCTAAAATGTTATTGCGGACGCTTTCCAAGTGCACGAGAGTCGAGAGCTCAGGCGACGAGTTAAAATCGTCATTTGTGTCGTTCTCAAGTAAAAAGGTACCACATTGTCGCTTACCGTAAGGGTGAAGTTTGCTTGCATCTCTATACGAAGAACCTGTCAGAGCGTATTTAAAGAGCGTAAAAATTTCGTACTTAGGCTATTTGATTTTAGAAATTATGCTATGTAACCATTATATCTTGGAATAAACTGTTACATAAGAGAATAATTTATGCAATCACATATTAATTCTGAATTCTCTCTCTCTCTAAATACTTCTAATGACACTTGACATCATTTCGATTTTGATCGTGCTTTTGATTTTTGACAGACAATCTTGTTTGTACATTAAAGACCTGCTCACGAGTCGTGTCATTCAAAAGGCATTTTGCTCGCACTCATTGGTGCCCGTGAAATGATGTCACGACTCAAGGTCGTATCAAAAAGTTGAAAACGATATCAAATTGTAAAAACAGAATCAGCCAAGGATCATTTTGCTGTTAGTTGAGCTATTAGTATAATCTCTGAACATTAATTGACTAGTTTATTTGAAGGGTAGCCATGTTGAACTTACGGATGTCAGCTGTGGTCGGAACTTCAGAAGGGCACTTCGGAGGGACTTACCTGTAAACAATATAATTAATTAGTAGGTTTTAGTATAGTAGTACCAAAGATCCGTAATAGATGGATACAGTCTAAGGAAAAAACGTGCCTCGAAAATCAAGAAAATTTGATTCTCGTTCAGAGGGCGCTACTAGTTTTGGCCTACAGTCGTATAGGTGGCGTTGACGGTTTCGTTTGTTATTTAACAATTTTAACGCATATCAGTGAAAGAACATGGGTCAAAATCATCAAAATAATTAATGCAAATAAAAAAAAACATTTATCTACATGTATTTACATTTTATCGTATTTTTACAAATCTTCAATTTTAGTTTTAAAGTGTGTCGACAGATGGCAGTGAATTTACTGGGGTTACAAAATTTACTATGACAGTACCGCTCTAGTATAAGTTACTCTATGGTAGTACGTAGTTCGGTCGACAGATTCCAGTGACGATTTAAGGTTAAAAACAATAGTGTATCGGCGCAAAGAACCCCGTGGATGTCTTTCACTAATATTCTTAAAATGATGACACCCCAGTAAGACATATCTAAATTTTTCTTACCCGACCAAAAACCTTGTATTTTTTCTTCGGGTTCTTTTAATTGGAATCCAATCAAATATTCAAATTACTTTTTTTTAATAGCCTATCTTGTAATCGTGATGAGTGGCGGAAAAAGGGGAGGGGGGACTTTGCCCAGCAGCGGGATTCAAATTACTTGCCCGACAAAAATCTTCTAATTATTTTCTTAAGTCTAGCCATATATTACATAGATCAGCTATACGCGTGCGCCCGTGAGAGACAAAACGTACGCAATGCGACAATATGATTGGTCGAGTAGATTTGTAGCTCACCATAAACCATACTAAATTAACGGTGGGGAATAAAAAAAAAAGTGAGACTGTGACAAGGACAAACAATAACAGCGCTTTCTCTGCTACTCCTACTAAAAGATACATAAGACTATCCCGTTCGGTCATTTCCCCCCCACCCCTCATGACCGATCCAGTTATACTAGATTCATGAGTCTAGCATAACCAAGTAACAGACGTTCATAGGAAACGTCAATTTCAACTTCAACATTTATTCAGCAAATAGGCCACAAGGGCACTTTTACACGTAAACATTGAATTTACATATAAGGAACAAAAATATAATAATACATCCCATAGCTCAGTACTCTTTCCATCGCTTTCACCCAATAACGTACTTCATTTTAGATTCCATCAACTCTCAATAGTCCTTACACACTGGCGGGTGCTGCCTCTGCGTGCGTCTCATGACACGGGCAAGGGCAGCATCCGCTCGGTGTACCCCTTACATTCTATTAAAGTATCAAAAGGGACTCTACGTGTTGGCTTCGGCTCCGCGCACGCCTCCCAAAGGTCCGGAACTCCATTGTTCCGTGATGGGAAAGACATACATCAACAATTATAAAATACAACTAACTGCAACAATGGAAACTTAAAATGTGAAATCGAGCACACGACTATTCAATATTCATTTGCGTCCGTTATCCCGATACGTTTTATCTTTTCGATTAGCGTTTGTCGATAAAGTGTTATCTTGGCTATAGCCCCTGAGCTCCGTAATTAACGATACATTTTGAGCACCCGATCTAAATCACTAACGTCACTGCATAATTCCCGGCATCAACACCTGGAGTCGGGGCACCGTCATTTGTCTTGCGACCCATGAATTGAAAAGAAAAGCCTCTGCTTTTACGAAAGATTTACGGCGGGCCGGACCGGAGCACATACCGCGAATACGAGAATCGAAAATTCGCAATCTGCCTCTTTATCGCTCAAATATGCAAAACTGATAGAGAAGCAGACAACGAAATTTTGAGTTTAGAAACTATATTAATACTAATATGTATATTTCACGTAAACGTATGACGTGATTAATGGATGCCCCCTATCTCACTTGGTCCCGAGTTATTAACGGCGCGATTCGGGAAATGAATTAGAGATTCACTAGATATGAAATAGTAAAGATATGTGACGTCCCACGAGTAAAGGTACCTTATGGCGGTTTCATATCTAGTGAATCTCTAATTCATTTCCCGAATCGCGCCGTTACTCCTTCAACAAATGGAACACCCACAGAGTACAAGTTAGATATTCAAAGTAAACTTTAATTTATTAAGCAATATCTTCGGGATTAGGTTGATGTTTTACAACATCTTGGCATTTTTTGTTTGTTGGTTTGAGTTGGCGTAGGCGCTACAAAAGCGACTGCTCCCTGACCTTTCAACTCAGACGTATGTTACGTTTTATTTTCTCAAAATGATTAAAAACTGTTTATAGTCGCTATTTTTTCTGAAATATTATTCTCACCCACCACGTTCGTAATTTCTGTTTTGCCCTGGTTGACTGGTAGTGAATGCCTTAAGGCATTAAGTCCGCCATTCGTCCTCTTTTTTATTTTGCATTAAACTTAAAATTAATATAAATAATGCTTCAAGTCAAGAGTGAAATCGAAGATTTTGTAAGTGTTACGAATTGTTCAAAATGCACCAGTTTTTGATTTGTTTTCGTTAGGTTCAATAATTAATGTTTGTAACACAAATTTACTTCATTTTCCATTAATAATATTTTTAATTTCATATAATAAATAGTCCTACAATTAATGTCATTTAAATTGCTGCATCTGAAATATTTGATACCTAACTAGTCGCAAATTTTATGCTCTACAACTCTTACCTATATGTAAAACATCGGAGCTATAGACATTTTGATATCCGCGAAAAACCGATTTGTATAACCCTTGACCTTAAATAACTTCTGACGCGCACACGATATATGAGACTACTTTTAAGAGAGCCTTTAATACGTCATAACGAAGGTGTAAACGAGTTTGCAGCTTATTACTTATCTCTCATGCCGAGGTTTTGGACCCCCTTTTTAGGATTAAGATGACTGGCCCAAAAGTGACATCCGCTTGTATTACAAGTTACAAGCTTTTGAGAAACGGACCCCTGCACCAAAACTAGAACTATTCCGAAACCGCCCCCTATATACCGCTGCCAAATATTACAGCAATCTTCCAAACTCAAAGTCAGAAGAGGGACGAAACGTTTGCAAAAAAGTTGAAGGCATTTCTTATGAATAAAAATTATGATACAGTTGTCACTTGTTGTCACTTTGCCTACACACAACACTCACGACATCTGGTGGTATGTGGTGGGATGTTTTTCCCCCTTACATTTGCTAATCACTGGATTCCACGAAGACGAAATCCCCTGTCCCCATGAATCTAGTATAACTGGATCGGTCATGAGGAGTGGGGGAAAATGACCGAACGGGATAGTCTTATGTATCTTTCAGTAGGAGTAGCAGAGAAAGCGCTGTTATTGTTTGTCCTTGTCATAGTTTCACTTTTCCACCGCTGCCACAACCGAGGTTGTGGCAAACAAATAAGTACGTGACATGTCATGTTTGTTCGTTGCTTGTTTAATTATCATTGTTTTGTATGAAATTGTGCTTTCCCTTGTGAAATATAGTGATGGTTAGCGTTTTGAATGCTTGAACTTTGATAAAATACTGGTGAATTGTCTCTGAGCAAAAATATGAGATCATAATCTTTCACACGTAAGTACGGTATTTTACACCTTCCTCTTAACGCAATATGTGAGAATAACATCGTAAGATTACGTTCCACTCAAAGCAATGTAGAATCAAACGATTTCAATAAAAATATCACAATTATTTACGCAAATTAACAAAACATTATTTGTAAAATTATCCGCCCAAATTACGTAGGTAGGTAGGAGTCTGAGGTCAGCCATTTTTAAACTTCTTCTTAATTTAGCTGCATAACAATCATGTTAGGGATACCAGATGAAAATATCATAATTTTATGGGTAATTTTGACCTCGAAGTTTTTTCGTACTTCTAATTCCAAAAATAAATAAACAAATGTTGTGAAGATTAAATGTGGTGTACATTAATTGGTGTGATTGCGATTTGTGATTTCTTTAAATTAAAACCCATAATACATTTTATTTTACGTTTTATTTACTAAACATGTTTAGTTTTGTACCACCTGCGCGAATTATAGGAGGTATTTCATTGTTTATACGCCTAAAAAGGACGGCCCATTGACATTTTATTTAACAATTTTTTAATACCGTCAAACAAGCTAACTTTGCCTCCAGGGTAATCGCCCCAACGTGATATCAAATATTGGGGTAATTTTTACCAATATGGTATCCCCACGTTTATGACGTCATCTATGTCTATCCCTTACGGGCGCACGCGTATAGCTGGTCTATGTAATGCTAGGTCTATGCCTGTCCCTCATTTTGATTGAACGTAACGTCACGTTCGAAACGTCTGGCCATAAATAAACGTAAGTTTCTACGCGATCAAGTCCCGTGTTAGTTTTAAAATTATGAGTGAAAATCGTGTTAGTTTAAACAATATAGCACTAGTTAAGTTTTAATTGCCATTTCCGGGTCCATGAGATACTTTTTCATGTTTTAACATCTTGTAATTACCATGGTGCATTAAAGAAATTAATAATAAAATTGTTAAATATTTTCGTCTCTCGAGGTTATTATATTACTCTGGTTCGTCCTAGAACTCGAGAATCGGAATTACGGCCTCTTTTTGGGTTCTGCAGTTGACCGGTACTAAATCATGCCGAATGACCCCTTTAATGGAGCCTACACATGGTGGTATGTTATATCGTGTAGACCAACGCAACATATTAAGTTCGTACATATAATAATATGTGCGTAATATTATGTAACTTAGGAGAAACTTAGTTTTACACGTAGAATCATATGTCCAAAACCCCCCAACATATAATGTAATACAACATCCTCTATCTTAGCACTTTTTTGGTTTAATCTTAGTTGGACACCTTCAGTGCCAAGCGAAAATAAACACACATAGGGCGATCTTTGCAGTGAATGTGTAACCAGCAATATACTCTTTATGGCTACCACCAGTTGGACACTGATATATTCGCTAGCGTGTGCGTAACTTACCTTCTATGCATCTCGCTCGTAATCGCATATTAGTGCGAGCGATATGTATAAAAAGTAAGTTACGCAGACATATTGGTCCCCGTGAGCTTGTGTCATAGAGTCTGTCATTAAGCATTTTGCTCGCACTTAGTGCCAGTTGCACCAGCACTTGACAGACTGATCAACGTTACTATAAAACTCCATACAATAAAATTTTGCGAACTCTTTAAAGATGACAAACAGTGTGGTACAACCGACCCTTATAAGTGCGCGTGAGATGCACTGCGAGCCGTCTGAAGGTCGTATTATAATAAGATCAAACTATAACAAGTTGTTTAATTAGAATCGGCCGCCATGCCAAGCTACTTCGGACATAATAAACTTCAATGACCCGTCTTAATATATTCAGTATATTCCTCACGTCTATCTACAACGAATAATAACCTCTACCACGGAATTACTCTTGGCAAGGCCTTATTTGCCCCGGCAACAGGCGACAAGCCATAAAACAGCGGTAAGTAACGCCTGACCTGCGTAAGTGGATTCAGCGGAAGCCATACTTGCTAATCCCGAGCTAGATGCACGCTGAGGTTACCTCTGGGTGTATATTCTTGTCTATGTCTATATTATAACTACTATTAAAAACGTATATTTACCATGGGGTTATGGTATTTAATATGTAGTTATATTTGTTTGTTGTAAGGGCCTACGAAGCAGGAGGTCCCGGATTCGAATGCCGGTAAGAGCATTTTTATTTGTACGTACTCGTATTACGAATATTTTTGTTCCCGAGTTATGGATGTTATCTATGTATCTAAGTATGTTTTTTATCTACATAAGTATATAGTATATATGTATATCGTCGCTTAGTAGCTACCCATAGTAGAAGCTTTGTTTAGTTTAGGGCTAGGTCGATCTATGTAAGATTGTCCCCAAATATACATTTTGCCCAGTTATACAGCCCCAAATATACAGCTTAGCCCAGTAAAATGTTTTTGTTTAAAGTTGGCGACGGTCTCAGGAAATAACCCCATTCTTCATTTTTGTGAAGCGATTCAATAAAAAACGTCGTTAAAAACAATTGACAGAGGTCCATTTCTTCTTTCTCCCCTGATTTTAATTAAAATGAATTAAACTAACTTTTACAATTATAAATAATATCCCCGTTAAAAGTCAAGATACGCACTGAGCACAGAAAATCCAAACATAACAGTACACAATATGAACAGAGAAACAATTTACACCGAAACACGTGGCAAGCATTTTCTGCCAGCCGCCAGGGAGTAAATAGGTATTTGCATATATTTACCATACGTAGCGATTTCTGATTACTTGCTTGCATGATTACAATGCATGGTTGATTTGCATTTATCCCGTATTACGCTGAAATAATTGGCCCAGATTTTCAGAGAACGAATGAATACCAACGGTAATTGATATGATATGACGTTTAAATTTACTTGTAATTTTGATACATGCATACACATATATAAGTATTTTGTGAATGTTGTTTTGTAACTAAACCCACATTGGGTTTATAAGACTAAACCTTCTCTAAGTACTTCATTACTTTGAGGCTTATTCAATGGTAGTTCTAACTTGTGTATTACTTGCAGTTAGCGCCAGAGCGGTTAAGAGGAAAGGGGACGGCCGCTTCTCCATACAAACTAAGTCCCCGTTTTCCTCTTTGGATGTTTATATTATGGAAAATATTTTTACAAAATTTGATGTATATTAACCATAGCTATGCTATCCCTACGTTTGAGTTTTTTTCTATTTTTTGATTATTGTAAAAATTTAATGCTCCTAACTTGTAATAATAAAAAATTCCCCGGTAAGGGCATTCATTTGTGTGATGAGCACAGATATTTGCTCCTGAGTCATGGGTGTTTTCTATGTATTTAAGTATTTATATATTATATATATTGTTGTCTGAGTGCCCATAACACAAGCCTCCTTGGGCTTACCGTGGGACTTAGTCAATCTGTGTAAGAATGTCGTATAATATGTATGTATGTATGTATTGGAAAAAAACCGAACGTACACATAGGTGTGGTTGGTATACAACATATTGTGTTAAAATAATATTGTCTTCGGTTACCGCGATAGTTACTCATGATCAACGGGTCACCCGTTGACCACGAACGCTGTAAAGGGTTCGAAACGTCGGGATGTATTATAAATTCAATATACGCGATATAATCCGTTTTCATGGTTTTATTTCATGTGTTAAAATATTTGCAATAATGTTAATATCCAGGGAGGAAAATGAGAACTACTATTCTGGTTTTTTATTCCGTAGACTAAAATGACATTTCATGTGGTACTAAGAAATGTCATCTCATACACATGAAACGTCGTTTTATTTTAGTCTACAGAATAAAAAACCAGACCTTACGTTTGTACGAAAAGGCGATTTCGCGCGGGTCCTCCACTTTCGTCTTAAGACGCGAAGTTTTTGTAAGAATAGACCTTCTATATATATGCTGGTTCTATTCTGTTCGAAAATGGCGTTTACGACATATGCAACCACAGGGTCGGTATGACGTATACTTACATATTAATAGCTAGGCTATAAGCGCGGCTTTGATGCGGCCCGCTGGCTCGGAAGGGCTTAGCGAGGTACAAAAACAGACATTTTTATATACCACTATGATGTTTGGCGGCGATGACCGGCCGCTAACTATATAATCCATCATTAGTTCGTAGCTATCCACGGATGATAGTACCTAGGTATAAGAACGAAATGGTTTTTTCTCAAGGTTGGAATATCTAGTGGACTGTGTCAAAAAACGGGCAGGCTGAATCAGGGACAGTAATGAAGTCATTTATGCTCGATATAGTTAGTGTTTAATTTTGTCCGTCCAGTTTAGTTGTGCTAGACCAAAGGTGCGATATCGGCCTCGCATAAAACAGCTGGCTGTGGCTGGTAAGGACTGGATAACATCGGTAGTGGACAGCGCTCGAAGACGTAAAATGGAAAAAGGCTAACTACGTCCAATAGACTACGCTATTTACCAGTCACCAAGGTGTTCACAAATATCTGAACAAAGCCTACATTACCATGAGATTAAAGAGTATGTTCAGATATTGGTGAGTACCTTGCATGGCCGCTCCGATATATCGCTACCGCCACGCATATTACAAACCCTATGCGCTATGGTAAATGGGAAATCACACTATTGTATCATGTCATGTATTAGCGTGCAATAAAGTATACGTTTAAATTTTCATGGGTTGTCGATACACGCCGTCGGGAAAAATCAATGTTTCTTCTTTCGACACTAATTTCTTCGCACTGGTCCCAACGCTTAGATCTAGACGTGAACCCTTCATTGCGAATTCGCACCATAATGTTTCCATACCACAGCGTTCCATAAAGGCAATACGGTTGATGCTAATACACGGTCAGTGTGGGCGGTTACTAAAATCTAAAATGGCGTATGTCTAGCCCAGGCGTTTTTCCAATCGCTTGCAAAGCATTTGCCTAAGGGCCTCCCTACATATGTCGACGCGGAATCGGCATAAGCCGATAGAAAAATCCTTTATGTCTGCGCAATAAGAGCGAAAGAGGCGTCGGCGCGTCGGCAGGCGTCGGCCGATGCGAGCCGAGCCGAATGACGACATTTTCGCTCTTATTGCGACGACATAAAGGTTTTTTCCTATCGGCTTTTGCCGATTCCGCGTCGACATATGTGGGGAGACCCTTAAGCAAACCAAGATGACCTTCGTTAATAGAAAACGCCAATTAAACCTTAAATAATGTATGGAAAAGGTCACGTGACTTTTCGTATCATAGATAAAAAAATCTTCGTTGGTCGATGTACGATGTCCATCATGTCTTGGCTAGGCCTCCAGTATACATACAATGGTATCTTCAAATTCTTCACGCCGATTCTAAGCGGACTTTTTTCGCAGTTTTCTTGGGAAAGATAACGATAGGTACACCATGTCAATAAATTAAAACCTACTATTACCACAGAATCCATGTACACTGTTAACTGTATTTTTTAAGAGAAAAAACTTTCGGCCTCATTATTCGGTTTACCTACTCCAAACACTGCTTTATATGGGAATACAGCAGCATGCGCCGCTTTCGTGGGAGACAATAGCTATCTGCCAGCGATCCCCGGTACGTTGTTGCCGCTTATATTTCTCCCACCGCTGGCACGGACTTCGCACATAGTTAGCCAATAGAACGCAACCTATACGTCAACCAGAGATTCAAATCCTAATACTGTGGCTGGTTGAAGCAAATGCTAAACTGTGTTTAGAGCGATAAGAATGTATGACCAAATTGTAACATACGGTGGTTTAGGATGCGGTCGCTCCCGGAGCCGACATTTACATTTGAAATGTTATTTTGAATGCTGCAGCAATTTTGAAGTTTAGAATATCAAAGGTTGGGAATACTGTAGGGGTCTTACTAGAGAGGAGCCATTTTATTTAGGTATTTAACTAGCATACCGCACAATATCTTTTTAGGGTTTTGTACCCAAAGGGTAAAACGGGACCCTATTACTAAGACTCCGCTGTCCGTCCGTCTGTCTGTCCGTCTGTCACCAGGCTGTATCTCATGGACCGTGATAGTTAGACAGTTGAAATTTTCACAGATGATATATTTCTGGTTGCCGCTATTACAACAAATACTAAAAAAACAGAATACAAGAAATATTTAAGGTGGCTTCCATACAACTTTTTGCAGTTTTTATAGACATTGGTACGGAACCCTTCGTTTGACTAGTGTAGAATATTGTGCATGTAAAAGTACGAATGTTTGACCTAAGAGATTGTTTACAATTTGACAATAAGTATTTGTACAATTAGAGGGTAACTGCAGTTATTCTATTTATCATTTTCAATATTTGTTCCTGTTAGATGCCCCATCGATATCTGATGTATCGAGTCGTACTCGCCCACCGAGGGTTCCGTACTTTTTAGTATGTGTTGTTGTAGCGGCAACAGAAATACATAATCTGTGAAAATTTCAACTGTCTATCACGGTTCACGAGATACAGCCTGGTGACAGACAGACGCACAGACGGACAGCGGAGTCTTAGTAACAGGGTCCCGTTTTACCCTTTGGGTACGGAACCCTATAAAGAATAACTGTTATAATATTTCTATATTTTAGAAAGGCTAACCCCCTTATATATAAAACTTAACAAACCTCTGTTAAATTTTGTCATTTCTAACGAACACAAATGGCAGAATGACGGATAAGGACAAACGATTATTAAGGGCTTATTAGACTAGAGAAGCGTTTATTAATAACGCCAAAATTTTTATTTAACTGTTGTAAGCTTTACGAATCGCCCCGACATATGCGGGATTCCGATGAGGCATAATTCATGCGCGCACATTAATTCACAGCCAGCAGTGGCCAAGCCGGTGACATTTCAAAGAGATATGCATTTTACATTTCCACTTTATTCTACTGGGCACATCGACGTTTCGTAGTACACAAAATAGTAGCATTACAGTTTCAATGAGGAACCTCACATTCCTTTCGCATTCGTTGTCGCATTTTACATCCCGACCTATTGAACACATTGAAGTTTCGTGGCACTGAATATAGTACTAACAGATTCAATGAGAATAACCAGGATAACGAACATAATATTATCCATTCACTGCGAATGTCCAAGAGATATGCATTTTACATTTCCACTACACCTGTGCCAGAGGTCCTTTGAAGCGGTCTTTTGGCCACAGACAGGGACAAATCACTTTGAATTAGATAATGACATGAAAGTTTCGTTGAATAAAGGTTAAATTCGGATTACAGCTGCGTTGCTCTTGCAGCGTTACTGAGTGAACTGACGGAACATTATTGCCATTACCACATCGAGCGCAAACTTAATTTTTAGTTTACACACCACACTTTCCAAACGCCATTGAGAAATCGCCATCTCGTAGAATATTTTAGTATTTCAATCGAAAGATTCTTCATAAATATCTAATTTTGATATTAATTTTGATGGAAATATAAAGGATCAGCTTTATTTCTAATAGATATAATTATTTTTAAACATATAGAGGGACATTCGTAGTAATTTGGTATAAAATTTTGATTAATCCATTCAGCCATTTTCAATTTAGAGCAGTTCAAAATCAACTCTCGATTGTGATATAGTTGAACGTTTTCTAATAATTTGTTAAACCAAGTAGTGAAAATGTTATGGTATGTTATATATTTGTAATCTACTCACAAAGCCCTTTCATTTGGTGCCCCACATGGTATATGTTCAAACAAAACAGTAAAAAAAAAATTACCGCCGATTTTATGACGTCACAGTTACTACCCCCACCATTTTCGGCCTTGTCATCTCATATATTTGTATTTAGGACATCGTACTGAATGCATTGATAGCATTATTTACCCATATCCGAGATGACTTGAACGGAAAGTAACTTAAAACCTGCTTTGACACCCTACTAACCGTGAGCGGGGGAGTTTAGCGCAAGCAAATACCTATGTTGGTAAAATTCCAATCCAATTCTAATGCCTCGATATTTCAGGCGGAAGCGGAATTCTAACTTTCAAAGTCTTATTTTGATTGAATACTAATGTGACTGACATTACATTAGTGACATAATATAACTAAACCAAAGATGCATTGACTTTAAAAGATGAATAAAGTTTAAGAAAAAAAATCGTGCTAAGTTTGAGAGCTGAAATAGATAACGCTGTACTGTGCCAGGGTCACTGGATTTTCAAACGTCAAATTTGACAACCAGAGTTATCGCATAAGGCTGCATTTCCAGTGAGGCGGAGATGAGAGGAGACGTGCGGTAATCGTTGGTTATGGGAACACAACCAATGCTATAGCTGGTCTCCTTCAACACCGGTCATCTCCGCCTCCTCTAGAATTTAAACCCGTTGCCATTAAAATTAGCTGCCATCATGTCAAATTCGAAACATAAATTAATCTTACATTTTACATTATTTATCTTACTTATACAATCCATAAATATCAGTCGAATACACTAACAGTAAATATCAAATCAAATTAATATAATACTTTGAAAGTCCGAATGCTCCCGAGAATTAAACCGTTGCACGTGTAAACACCCACAATCTTTAGTTATCGAATTTATCGATCCATTCACTCAAGTAAACTAAACTTCTGAACGAATGAATTGAACAACGTAGCCAACATTGTTTCACTGACAGCAGATTAATACAAGTTAGAAACCACTGCAAATGCTAAATATTATACACCGTGAGGCCAATTCAAACGTGAACTTCGCCATCAAAATTATATTTAGATAGAAATTATATCAAAAAGTAAGTCACGTCGAGGTTAACCACGCATACCTGACGGCATTACGTGTGAAAAATTAATACCGTGTATATGGAGGCAACATTGCATTGGTCCAATGGTATAATAATTAACCGGCCAAATCAGGCTAATATATGAATCAGAATTGTGAATGTATGGTGGTTATTATATTACATGAAAGCAATAGGCAGTACCGTATGTAATGGTGTAAAACCGGCTAAGTGCTTATCGGGCCGCGCATAATGAACGGTTCTGTACCTTCATACGATATTAA
The DNA here is from genome assembly GCF_947568885.1 of Cydia strobilella. NCBI lineage: Eukaryota > Metazoa > Arthropoda > Insecta > Lepidoptera > Tortricidae > Cydia > Cydia strobilella. The sequence continues at coordinate 5,624,984 of NC_086052.1, forward strand.
AAGTCATACAAGCAAAAGTATGCCGAAAAAAAAGTTTTTTAAACGACGCAACCGATCATGTCCAAAACAATTATCGTATCTATTAAGCTCTATTTTCGTATACGCTACGTTCTACTTCAGGTCCACCATGTATAAATCAAACTCAATACAAACCAACCCACCTGCAATAGGCTTCCTCATAACGGTTCCTTATTATACAATTTTTGCTTATGTAAGTTGACATTCTTTGATTTTTCCCGAGGGTGCGCAAATGCCTTGAACATTTCTAAAGAAATAAGACGTATGACTTTGTGGGAAAAAAAATTATATGCCTTTTTGGTGTTAACCGGTTGAAAATTTAATGGATTACATAGCTGTCGGGATAGAAAGAAATCGTTTAAGATTTGGAGGTGTTTAAAGCTGATAAATTAAGTGGGTTTTCTGCCGACTTTAGAAAATGCTCATTCAACTGTTTGTGTTTTCCGTTATCTTCAATAACAAACAGAATTTAAGAAATAGATACAATTCACAGAATAAAGATTTTCACATTTGGTCCAGCAACATGTGCGAATAATCAGATACATGAGATCTGATAACTTTTTGACAGTCCAAGACAAAAATCGACTTGGCAACATTTTACATGAAAATGTTTTTGATGGGATAATTTTGTACTTTTTATTATACTGAATGTTTTCGACTTTATGTAGGCGATGAGGATTAAATCGTGTATTTTTATTTAAATCTTGACCGTAAAGGGTTAAAGGCAAAATTCACCGCTTCGGGCAAGACGTGAACTTGCGACTAAGATTCGCAATACCAGTCCGATCACTCTTAACCAACTTCGCACTTTATTTGGCAGTAGTTCGTAAGGTTTCGTGATTAAACAAATTGTGTGGGCGAAAGTTCCTTCTTTTGAAACATTCATTAATATTTCTTATAATCATCTACATTTCTCGGAACTCGAGCAATAGCACCCACGCGGACCACGCGGTCAAATCAAGAATTGCGTCGCGATCTATTAATGTTATTTTTATTATAAATAAATATTAGGGGACATCTTACACAGATCAACCTAGCCCCAAACTAATATACCTTATATAGGGGAGACCGAGGTGAGTTGTGACAGAGGAGAGTTGTGACATTGTCGATTTTTTTGGAACCTCTTAACTGCTAGCGAACTCTGTTAGCTAGTAACTTGAACTAACAAACGCGCGCTATTGCGAGCTCGTTATTAGTTAATAGATTCCAAAAAATCAACGATGTCACAACTCTCGTCTGTCACAACTCACCTCGGTCTCCCCTACCTTACAAACTAACATACATACAACAATAAAAATCTTAAAAGCCAAATAAAAATCATTTTGGCGAGTTCCGGTGTAGGGTTCGGCAGATTCCCAAGGAAATGGACGGTAATGTTAGCTGCAATCACTGACGAAAATCGGTTGTCCCATACTGTCTAGTGCTCAAGTAATTTAAAAAGGATAGAGATGGAGATATTTATATTCGGCTTTCGATGTTGACAATAACCTAACTTATATTAACACGCTTTTATTAAGTCGACCTGTATGTAACTATGTAATGGAATCTAAGGTAACTAATTTAACCATCTTCCCGGTTTCCGATGAAGCTGAAAATTTGCATACGCATGTAAGTCGGGTGACAATGCAATATTATGGTACCATCGAGCTAATCTGATGATGAAGACAGGAGGTGGTCATAGGAACTCTGTGATAAAACAAAGCAACCTAATTGTGTTTGGGGTTTTTAGAGTAAAAAAAGTACAGTCAGCGATAAAAGCTTGTACTAAAAATGAAATTTTTGCCAAAAATGTATTATATGTAAAGAAACACAGGGCTCAGCAACAGAAGGCAGTATTTCATTAAGAAAGCCGACCTACCACCTACGCTCTTCTCGACTCGGAATCCCAGACGTGCCGCACAAGAGGTTCATTAATTAGTCCTGAATTTTATACGAGCTGCAAATTAGATTTCTGTGGATTCAGGCAAACGTCACGGCGGTTTGTTAGGTTGTTTTAGTTTACGACCCCTGATCAGAAACCGAGGGCAGCGTTATAACCAGTTTAATCCGGAACTCTAATAAGGTATAGTTTTAATGTTTCTCTAGGTGACTTTGTAATAGAATTGAAGTTATATAATTTGTAAATAAAAGTCCTGAAGCAAAACCGCTAGTTGTGGCCCGAGTTGGAAGTTGTAGATTTTGTTTGTGATGAGAAATGAAAATGTCGCAAAATAGAAGTCTAATTCGTTTGTTAAATAAATTGAGATACATTATATAAGTGTAAATGCAACATTTCGACGGGTTTTATAACAGCCGGTTAAACTAGCAGCTTGTATAGAGATTCGTTAGTGGTATCATTTTTTAACAATAACCGACCTATGTCATTGCTTAGTGCAACCAAGGCTGAGATAGTAATTAAATTACTACACTTATATTTATTATTGCCCGCCCTGTTGGCGGAAATTTAGAAACGGTAAATATGCCACTGACGTGATTTTAATTACAGTTATTGACATTCGAATATCACCTTTATGCTACGTGCTACGGCGTAGCACCGCGTACCAATGATGCGTACAATATGCTACCGATTTGATTGCAATGTCATACAGAACCCCCCCAAGTGTAAATTTTATTCGATAGCGTGACGAGCGTTCGCGTTGGTGTTATGTCTATTTTTGTATGGGATTTTGAACAGCGCGCCAAGCGGGACGTTTTATGAAACTCTAAATCCCATAAAAAATGACACTTAACGCAAAAGACACGTCACGGTCACGTCACGATATCGAATGAAGTTTACACTAGGGGTACAGATGTAAGTTAAATTCAGTACCGTGACAACATTGTTTAGGAACACAAAAATAAGAGAAAGAACGAGAGTCATCGACGCATTAGAACACTGTCTGAAAATGAAATGGAAATGGACAGGCCATATAGCGAGGATGAGCGACCAAAAATGGACCAAACGTGTGACACTTTGGAAAGGGTCACAAGGAAAAAGAAAGTGGCAGACCAACCACAAGATGGGTCGATGACGTCACCGACACCGTACCGCACAAATGGCAAGAGGTAGCTCAGGACCGCTCAGAATGGCGGCGGCTGGAGGAGGCCTTTACTTGCGAAGAGATCCACCAATCATAGAGTTAGTAATTAAGTTATTTTATAAAATTAATAATTAAGTATGTTAGCTATAAATTACTTATTTTTTAAATATTGTTCATATTGTTTACATTGCCTTTTTTATTTTATTTAAGTATTTAACAAAATTATTTATCGTGCAATAAATTTGTACGTGTTCTATTTATAATACAATACAGCTAAGTAACAACCGACGTTCTGTCGCCAAAAAGCGATCCGTTTCAAGCAACCATTTGGTATTTGGAAACTATAACGCGCCCCACTAGTTGAGAACTCTTGCAGTATAAGAAGCTGACTTTACAAGAAATAAATCTTTAACTTTATAACGAGCCTGACTTCTGACATAACTCCAGCTGTAAATAATTTTAAGCTAATTCAATCAGTTGTTTCAGCCCTAGGGTTGTCACTCATATTCAAGGGAAATGCTGTCAACAACTTCACGTGTGTGAAATAATAAGCACATGAAATTAATAATTAGTGGCAGATAAGACACAAAACTTCAACTGTCTAGCTATCACGGTTCATGAGATACAGCCTGGTGACAGACAGACAGACAGACGGATAGACAGATGGACAGAGGAGTCTTAGTAATAGGGTCACGTTTTTACCCTTTGGGTACGGAACTCTAAAAATCCAACCTTATTCTAAGGTTACCTGTACCAGGCCTATGGAACTCTCGGATTTATACCTACGAATCGGCTCTCGTTCACGGTAGAAAAGCAAGCCAGTTGGTTGCCACACGCGCTCATGCACGCACGTCACCGCGCGCCGCACTTGCAATTTTACGATAGTTACAAGCTACGTAGGTATACTAACTATTGAATTTCTTTCATTAAAAATTTTGTGTTTATTACGACAAATTTATAGTTACAAAGTAAAACAGTTGCAAATTAATGATTGAATGAATGACTAAAATACATAATTTAAGATTTAGATTTCATTTTATTTCACTCCGCTGTTAATGATTCTCATGATAAATACCTATGTACCTTGTGTTTATCATTTCTAAGCGTTGGCAACCCTAGCGTTGTGCCGGTGCGCGCGGTGCGGGGAGCGGCCCACCGAAGGTCACTCCATTGTATTTTTGTGTAGGTATCAAAACAGTAGGTATTTGCGTTTTCTTTGAGAGATAAGTATTTGTTCGTAAGAACTATTATATAATCTGTGCCTGTACGCTTATTCTATAATTATTACCCAATTTCAAGGCGCTCCAACCCCAGCCTGCCGAATGGTGAAATTACACCAGTAAATAAGCGTTAATCGTTTCGGCCGAAATTGGTTCCGCTCCTTAGCGCCATTAAGATTCTAACCGATAAATTTGTTTTATTTACGACCTGTATTGAATGGGGTAAGAAGCTTTTAACTTTAAGTTAACAGTGAGGAATGGGTTACACATTATATAAATCACGTGAGGCTGAAACATACTAATGTATTTTAAACGGGTCATTCACGAAACTAAAGGGGATTTAAAAGAGCAAATAACGAAAATTACGTAAGTGACATAAATTAAATATTTTAATAGGTATGATGTTTCGAAATGCGAGCTAAGTACTAAACTACGGACTTTCTTTCAGTTCGCGCTAGCAAAACCTGCTTGCAAATTAAGAAAAAAAACACATCATACCGTTTACCCGTTTAACAGCTACGGTGTCACAGACATAGGAACACACACGCGGTCAAACTTATAACACGCCTATTTTTGCGTCGGGGGTAAGATTAAATTGTCTTCCGGTGATTTTATAGTGGATATTTTGATAAGTTTGCCGACCCTTGTTTGTGCTGTGTATTTATCCTATTTACAAAACAGAACATCCTTAATACTTTACTGCCAAAGTGGAATCCCGCTCCGCATCCCTATGGCCATAAAACTATCCCAAACCAAGACGTGCCGGGGATGTAAATGTGCCATGCATTTTATTCTGTTATTACCTAGTAAAAGAGACACAGAAAATGTAACTGTATGTTTCCATCGGGGTCATAACCTAATTTTGCGTATTTTATGGTGCTTTTGATATCGATTGTTGTTGTATTTCGAGTAAAGAGTGGCCGAATACTGCTCAATCCCGCCACCGCACTCCTGCCTAGCATCCATATGACAGCACTTTTAGTAAACACAAGTCACAAGCCCTCGGGACGCTTTTTACCCTTTTAACCGGCCGGACCGAACCGTGACATGAGCCGGACCCGGATTAGCGACTCGTCACTAAGCTGTATATAAGAGGTTTTCACTGTACTCTAATTAAGGGTTAATGCCGATATGGCTAGTCAAAGTTTGACAATTTATGAACGGGTCACGCATCATTCTAGTTAAGTTCATATATAACAAATGCACCAAAACACTGTTCAGATCCTCAACTAAATAAAACTACAACCTTATTTTTGAGTAGTTTTGGAAAGCCCAGTTTTAATGACCGCGACGAGGTTTCATTACTAAAAAAACCGTCGTATACATAAACAACTAACAACCTGCTAACTTTTTACCGATGGCTCTGCTGTGAGCAATTAGCAGGGCCTATATACTGCATACTTATCCTGAGAATTACCGGGAACGTAAACTAAGTATTGGGATCATTTCGTATTGATCTAGTTATCCGACATTCAAATGTTTCCTCGTACACAAAGTTTTCTAACTTAGAACACAAACAGGCAATCAACTTGTCCGAAGCATAATGGACCGTGCTACGTACATAATAAGGTCTAATTACCGGTTGCCGACGTACACGATAATAGTGCTGACGTAGTAATTACAGGCTTTGCAAAACGTGCTGCTTTATTTAGTGCGTATTTACGTAACGTACCCTGTATTCACCTCTCGACAACCAGTAGGTATACTTGTACACCAATGAAATCTTACAAAAAAATCTGCTAAAAAACAATGCGTGATGTAGTTCTGTATTTCAACCATTTAGGTTCTAGGGTACCCCTTTATAAATTCTTTCCCCCTTATTCACAAAACTTAGCAAACTGTAAAATTTTGACCCTTTCTAACAAACTACGTAATTTGACTCGTCAGGTCGGGAAAATCGCCTATTGTCACCTTGTATCGAGTATTAACGAGTCTATTAACGAGTTCGTCACCAAGGGACACTCGGACCGAAATAGACTACAAAACATTAAATCCTCATTACTCCCCGTTGCATAATTACGAGCGAGCCAAGGGGACTGCTGGAAATTATTGGCTTAAGAATGAGTTCAGATAAATCATGATTTACACCGTGACCCAAAATTACCAAATTAGTAAAAGTTTGTCAAGATATAAAACTTTGTCAACGTATTTTTGGGCTACCTTTGTATAACCTCTCGCGTTGAATAATGGTCCCTAAAGCAGCGTACTACGTAGGCGAACAACACGCGAACGCGAAGCGGCGCGGCGCGGCGCGGAGCGGCGTGAATCAATCCTTTGATACCTATCTATAGGTATAGAAATGTCCTACGTGGGCGATCTCGTTGCGAACGCGAACGCCTTGGGCCCGCCGCGCCGCGCCGCTTCACTTCGTTCGCGAGTGTTCGCCTACGTAAGACGCAGCGTATGACAGTTCCATCAAGTATCTTTTTGTTGGGCTTAATTTAAAATAAGATGAAAAAATATCGCTATTTCGAAAAGTATTACAGGTGGCAGATTTTTTGGCGCGTTGTTTCAACCGTTAAGGATGACTCACGTTAGACCGGGCCGTGATCGGGCCGGAGCTTCCGGCGCTTACTTTTCTATGACATGACAGGTGATCACGTGGTGCTTTCCATAGAAAACGAAGCGCCGTAAGCTCCGGCCCGGTCACAGCCCGGTCTAACGTGAGTCATCCTTTACGGTCTCAATTTTTATTTCGTCCTCGATTTTTTGTTACGTTAGATTTGGATAAAATTTGGCTGATTTGAAGAGCTCCTCATTCTGGGTGGAATAAATATAAAATCCCAATTTGGGACAAAAAAAATATAATTTTCCGTTGAGTTTTCATAACTATAGTTCGTTTTTTTTTAGCATTAGAAAGAAGGTAAGCTATCTTGACATGTCTTTTTTTTATCACTTGAAAAATAAGTCACAGCAAATAAGTTACAATTCGTCGGTGAGATTGCCAATTCCGTTATGTGCATTTTTTCGATATTCTGCTTTTTGCAGATTTGACTTTAAAAGTAAATTCCGCATCTAATGCAAAAACCAGTAAACGCAAATTTAACTTGGATAAGGTTTTAACAAAACCATATACGATCATAAATCATATTAATCATTATAAATCATATACGATCGTTTACATTCATTTGCTTTCATAAGTAATATAAACAAATTTTTTGAAAGCGTTTTTCAATAAAAAGACACAACAAGATTGTTTACCTTTTATCTAATGCAAAAAAAAACGAACTATAATTGGAATATTTCTTAGATTAATATACGGTGAAATTGCGCTTATTATGTACCTATTCGTACTCAGACGAAAGGAGTGCCAAGGCGTCCGTTGGCTCGTTGGGTGGACGACATTCGGAAGACTGCGGGTCACTTCTGGATGAGATTGGCTCAGGACCGGGATAAGTGGCGTACGCGAGGAGAGGCCTATGCTCAGCAGTGGGCGATAGAAGGCTGATATGATGATGATGATATTCGTACTTACAGAATATGGAACGCTATCTATCCACAATATTTTTTTTTTTCAAATTCTGAAATCATAATAAGAATCAGTCCTACTATTGATGCTGACTCATACATACAAAGCTGAAAATTACACTTCAATTTAAAAACATAGTACAAAGAAATCTGTTCGCTATTCTTATAATAATCGCGTGCAAACTACACCCCACTGCGCGTTCCACTCTGTTTTGATGAGAGAAAATAATATCTGTATTTTATAGTTCTGTTTTATGTCTACAGTTCGTATTAACCTACTTGTCAACTAAGAAGGATTTATATAAGATTGTTATAATCTGAGCGAGTTCATAACATTGGAGAAAGACGCAACTGTAATATAATCGGTTCAACCACTGATGTCACTAGAAAAATACTTCATCTACACACATATCGTAAACTCTCTATGATGCGTTTAAGAACCGAAAATTACGACCATTATAAAGACAAACAAATGTCTTATTTATCTATAACAAAATGTTGTTTTTGCGTAAATAGTAATGTCGATATCAATTTAATAATGACAATCACGCACATCTCTTAAAACAATCATCATTTAGTACCAGTCGAGATGATGTTTGCTTCGAAATTAAATGTCAAATGCAAACAGTATGGTCAAATGCTGTAATGGCGTTTGTAACATGCGGTTCCTGAACGCAATCATATAGAGCTTAAATGTATGTAGGTAAAGTAGTGTAGGCATTACGTAACAGCCACATAAACCACTATAAAATACATAATAGTTAATCTGAAAAAGCTTTGGCTTTCCCACGAACTATGATTTGGTTGAGTGCTAATATATATATTTTATTTATATATTATATATATATATATTTATTTAATATTTATTTAGTACTATATATTTATGTATGCTAGTACATATTTATTTTATTGCATAATGCAATTGATGTATTTTAGTTATTCGTAGACGTTAATATTGTAGTTTTCCTTTTTAAATATTATTGTACGTTCTGTAAGTTTGTCTATCTATCTATTTCGAATTTTCCACTCATTTACTCTAAGGTTAGCTGGAAGAAATCCCTTATAGGGATAAGCTCGCCTTTGTACCTAAATTTATATGAATTTCATGTTAACAATTTTTGTTTTGTACAATAAAGTGATTTACTACTACTACTACTACTACTATAATCTAAAGCTTTTGCGCCAAAGGGTCCCTACCACTTACTAAGACTCCGCTGTCCGTCTGACCGTCTGTCTGTCTGTCACCAGGCTGTATCTCATGAACCGTGATAGCTAGATAGTTGAAATTTTCACAGATGATGTAGTTCTGTTGCCGCTATAACAACAAATACTAAAATGTACGGAACCCTCGGTGCGCGAGTCCAACTCGCACTTGGCCGGTTTATTAATTACTGACACGATTTACCTGCCAGACAATAATATTATTTTTACTAAAAAGGTGCGTGCTCTAACTATACCAAGATACCTACTGACTTTATTATAATTTGACAAGCCTAAACCTATTTGTCATTCCACGTATTCAATATCAGAAACCATCCTATTTGGATGAAAACGTTAAATATTTATTATTTATTAGTAGGTAATACATATTTATTGCGGGAAAATGAGTTCCAAAGTGAAACCGCTAACACGAAACTTCAGAAATGTATTCATGGGTGCTATTCCAAACGCTTACACGCGTATTTTGATTTTAATAACAGGTTATGAATAGATCTGGATTAGGTCTGTTATGGATCTGATGTATCAGTGTCAAAGTGTAATTTTTTTAACCAAAAACGTATTCCAGATCTAATTCATAACCTGTTATTAAACTGAATGGCTCCTAAAGAAACGGTTCTACAAATTACATGAATTTTTAAATTGTAATGAAGTCATGCCTTGCATTCCTCGCAACGCGCAAGATTCCACTTTTCAAACGACTCGCTACACTCGTGGTTCAATTTTGGAATATTTCGCTTGCTCAGGTATCAGGTATATTAGCACAAGGAGTTAAACAACTATGTCTCCTTGTAAAACAAATAACTATTTCTTGTACCGCGTTGCCGTGGTTACGCCGTCAAAATACCTATTTTTAACTGACTGCTTCATATAACTTACACACACACTGATGCATATTTTCGGTCCTTGATATATTATTACTGAGTCTGATTCAGATTTAAAAACGTGGTTTTGATCTTACCCTGAAGACCGCTCACGCTTGGTGCATGCGAAATAAAGTGAAAGTCGTGCGTGTTAGGGGCTCCCCAGATATATCGACGCGGAATCGGCAAAAGCCAATAGGAAAAGGCTTTATGTCTGCGCAATAAAAGCAAAAAAGTCGTCGTTCGGCTCGGCTCGGCTCGCATCGGCCGACTTCTGCCGACGCGTCGACGGCTTTTTCGCTTTTATTGCGCAGACATAAAGGTTTTTCCCATCAGCTTTTGCAGAATCCGCGTCAATATATCTGGGGACTCTAATGCGCGCCAATCTGGTGATCGTCTTGGTGACGATCGTCAAGGTCGTATCAAAACCATAACAAATTGTTAAATTAGATACAACCTGAGAGTTTTGAATGATTCGCGGTTAGTTTCACTAGACTTATATTGACCGGGATATAGACCCAATCACGGTCTATATCCCGGATAATATAAGCCTAGATACAACCTCCTAGTCAGGCTTAGAGCTCGACTCGCACACGTTCGTACAATGAGAATAAACGACAAGAAATGTTTGGGTTTCGGTACACAACACAAGTTACAAGTTTGGGATTTCTTCGTAAATAATCGAACGGACTTAAAATTGCTGTCCCGAAGTTTACATAACTTAATACCGGTTTCAGAATTTTTAGAATGACATGTGACGTGTTGAGAGTGATGAGTGAACTAACGTGAAGAGCGAAGAACCGAAGTTAATGTAGACTGTAAAATAATTTATTTCCAAAATAATAATGACGCCAGCGGTGTTTAATGAAGGTTGTCAGTCTTTCATATTTACTTGCCTACTTTTAATCCGTCTACTACGGGAAGTAGATATGACGTATGTAATATGTAATGATTTTGTAAAAGCCATACACTAACGCAGTGTCTTACGTAAGCGAAAAACTCGCGATCGCGAAGCGAAGCGGCGCGACGCGACGCGGCGGGCCCACGGCGTTCGCGTTCGCAACGAGATCGCCCACGTAGGACACTTCTATAGGTATCAAACGATTGATTCACCCCGCGCCGCATCGCTTCGCTTAGCGTTCGCGTGTTGTTCGCCTACGTACTGCGTAAAGCAGATGTTCGGATGGCAGCTCCAGGTTCACTAGCGACATTACTGCGGTGGCGTTGATGCCGTCCTTCACATCCCTGTATCTATAAATTTCCTTGATATAATGATGACGGATTGAACATCATAATCGCCGCATTAAGCGGCGGCGTACGTCACTGATTATATCAAGGAAATTAACTAATACAGCGGCGACGAAATAATATCCCAACAGTAATGCATCTGAAGTTGACATCCGAATGACACCTTAAGAGGTGAATAGAATATAGGGTTATACTCATACTTTTACTGTGAGACCAACCCCGAAATCACTGTTCCATAAAAAAGATATGATTCGTCGATTCAAAGACTTTTAACCTTGAATAACTTCCGACGCGTACACGAAATTTCCGGTCACTTTAAGAGAACCTTTAGAACGCCATAACGAATGTGACATACGAGTTCCCAGTTTATTATATCTCTCATTACGAGGTTGACCCCCTTTTTCGGCTTAAGATGACTAAATGCTTTTTAATGAAAATAACCGTAGTGGGGCTAAAGTTATTAAAACGTTTTTTAGTTGCTTGTCAAGTTTTCAACAGATTCGTTCTACGAATGTGATCTATTCGCTAATTTCATCCGATTTCCGTCAATTAACTAGCTAAGCTATTGACTCGCAAATCTGATCAGGCTAATCGATTCATTTCCTCACTTCTAAATGGAGTTTCGGAAATTAATGCATTTTGAGTTGAAAAAGTTGTTTGACAGTTCGTATTTGTGACTACAATATTGACAGAATACCTCTCTCGTTTTTGTAAATAGGTATACTTTTCAAAGCAGAACTCGTTATCTTACTGAAGTTATAAAACATGTGATGTTCTCAATCAAAAGGTACCACATTTTCGTTTGCCATAAGGACGCTCTGACAGGTTATTAGTATAAAGATACAAGCAAACTTCGTCTTTATGGTAAGCGACAAAGTGATACCTTGTGATTGCGAACGTCACATATATTCTCGACTCATAATACGATAGCAGTATTAAAATAGATATCCTCAATTTGAACGTGAGTCAACCATTGTCATTATGTGGGATAACGACAGGACGCCACAGGGTTGTCAACATTATCAACATGAAAAAACAAATAATATCTATAAATTAAGTGCATCAGGGCCGTTTTGCATAATAAACTACAAGTAATATTACAAGTGGAACTCCTTTTCTAACAAGTGAAATTAGAAAAGGAGTTCCGCTAGTAATATTAGTTGTAGTTTATTATGCAACACGGCCCTGATAACATAAAAGTAGTAGAGAATCCTCGGCAACTTTGAATCGAAGTTTAACACAAAATTATGTGGCGTGCCGACATCTCGGTTAATTAATTAACAGTGTCGAGGCGTCTCCCTGTATACTCTAACCCCCTTATTCATAAACATACCCCCGGATTTTTGGGTGCGAGAATGTTTTACTCTACCCAAAAAATAAGTTTAAACTGTAAAAACAGAAACTATTTTAACATTTCGAATTTGGAGCTAACTAGTCTAACTACCCATTCTTAATTCATAGTTCGGTTACTATTTTAAAGAAAAAAGTTACGAATAGGTACACATAATCATTTCCGTACCCAAAATTATGGGGTATGTTATAAAACTTAGCAACCTCTTATGCTGGCACCACACTGCGCTGTATTTGGCAAATATTTGTGTTGCATCCCTTTTGTTTTGTATGTCAAAGAAAAGAGATGCAACACGAATATTTGCCAAATACAGCGAAGTGTGGTGCTAGCATTACAAACCTCTGTTAAATTTTGTATTATTCTAACGGAAATGTCAAAATGACGGGTAGGGACAAACGATTATCGACGGTTTGTCACATTTCTATGATTAACGCTAACGCCATGTATAAACTTTTTTACTATTTTATAAATCCTATAAGAAAAATTTAAATTATTTTCTATGAAAATATTTTAATTTGTGTTTTTTCAAGTAGACACACTACTATTTAAACTATACGACGCTGATTCGATTCCAGCTCTGGACACTGGAGGCTTTGGTTATTTTTTCCTTCGTATATGACATTTATTTCAGTTTATATTTTATAAATATTAGGTAAGCTCTTCTATTTAAGACGAAAAAATACATGTTTTAAGCTTTGTCTTGCCCCAAGATATCTGTGATGCTTCGATTAATAATATTAATCTCTCAGATATCTCAAAAACTACTGAACGGATTTTCATAGGTTAACTATCAATAGAGTGATTCTTGAGGAAGGTTTAGGTGTATAATTTGTTAAGGTTAACCCGTGAGAAGACGGGGCGGGTCGCTAGTATAGTATTAATTATGTCGTTGATGTTACCATGATACTCGTAGGTATTACGAGTATCATGGTTGGTGGTTGGTAGGTGTGTCTTTTTATTTGATTTATTTGTTTAATGACGGAAATTTTAATTTAATTTAATTTTAATTTAATTCAATTTTAAGATTTGTTTTAATGTACCTATTTATTGTTATTTTAATTGTGCTCGTGATTTTAATGTAATATGGATTTTGTTATCTGCAATAAAGAATACAATACAATACAATTACATACAAAAAGGTAGACACCAATTGGATGCGGTAAGATAAGCGCAGACGTGGCAGGCCCAGACGGAGATGACGATCAGTAACTGGCCACGGAACAAGCACGGGAATTGTGGAGATCAAGAAAAGAGGTGCCCAGCAGTGGGACTCTATACCGAGATAAAAAAAATATCCATCTTTCACGTTGGCAACCCTATACTAACAGTAATATCTATTACGTTCACGCGGTACTACTCCAGACTGGCGTATTTGAAATTATTGCAGCTATAACGACATATTTGCTTTCACATTTCATTTTTTATTTCATTCATTTATTTATTGCAATCATGTTCATTACATACAGGTGTTAAATAAAATATAGTCGGTACATGATACCTTGTTAAGGGGCCCACTGACTATCAGTCCGCCGGACGATATCGGCCTGCCAGTTGTTCGGAACTGTCAAATTTTTGTTCTAACTGACAGGCCGATATCGTCCGGCGAACAGATAGTCAGTGGGCCCCTTTAGGGCACAGAAAAATTGTCTTAAATACTAGATTAACAAAACATTTTTTTTTTAATTTTGATAATATTTATAGTTCATAATACAAATTTATTGGTCAGTTTTGCCTATTTTCTTGAATAACCTCTAAACTTTTTATCCTAAAATTATTAAAAAAAATATATTTAAGATTCTTACAATTCTTTCTTACTTTAGCACGAGCTGCATACAAAGTTGTCCATACGTGTACCAAATTTCAACTTAATTGGTCCAGTAGTTTCGGAGAAAATAGGCTGTGACAGACGGACAGACAGACAGACGCACGAATGACCCTATAATAAGGGTTCCGTTTTTTCCTTTTGAGTTACGGAACCCTAAAAAGGTGTGTGCAGGTTTTTAAAGGGTCGGCAACGCGCATGTAATATCTCTGGTGTTGCAGGCGTCCATAGGCTACGGTGACTGCTTACCATCAGGCGGGCCGTATGCTTGTTTGCCACCGACGTGGTATTAAAAAAAACCGGCCAAATGCGAGTCGGTCTCGCGTTCCAAGGGTTCCGTACATTACACAAATTAAAAAACCCGTAGGGGTCAGATCAAAAACTAAGTAATTAAGTCCGACTCACGCTTGACTGCACATTTCTAATAGGTTTTCCTGTAATCTATAGGTAAAGATCTATTTTGCGTATTTTTTTCAAAATTTTAGACCCAGTAGTTTCGGAGATAAAGGGGGGAATGGTAATTTTTGGCTTTTTTCTTAAATAACTTCTTAATTGTTTATTTCCTTTTGAGGTACGGAACCGTAAAAAATCGTAAAATCGTAAGTATACTAAACAGGTCCACGCCCCTGCCGTGTGTGCTATCTCCCTCTAATCAGCTGTGTATACCTTGCAGCCGACATGACACGGCGTTTAGCCTAATTGAATCAATACACTCGGTGTCGTAGTCAGCATCAAATCAATAATGGCGGACAAAGTGAAATATATCGGGACACATATGTTGGTGCTGCGCCAGTCAACGGAGTATATCGAAACAAAGTACGGTCAAGGAATTTAATTTCAGCGGCTTTGCCGTGAGGCCCATTTAAAAGGCCATAATTCACTAGCTTTCCTGGGTGTCATGCTTCAAAACTTGTATGACCGAATTAGGCGTGTCACCAAATAATGCGAGTTTACCCTACGGTCAAGGAATTTAATTTCAGTACCTTCCAGTACCATTTCGTACCTTGTCACAGCGAAAATAGATGAATAGAATGAGGTCCCTTAGCAACAGAACGGGTGGCTTAGGTACGGAAGTTAAATTATTTAATCGTACACAACAACATTCCATTATTTAAAACTAAAATGCGTCATTTTCTAAATTGTGATTTCAGTAGGTATGACTAATATTTTATTACTTATTTCTGTTTCTAAATCATTTTTACATATTTTAGAATAAGTGAAAATTAAGCTTATTTTGACTCAAGTGTTTTTAGTCATTTGCATGACATGTTGAATGTTATACGCGACGCGCGGCCACAGAATAAGTAATAGTATAATCATACAGAACGGCCACGCACCGCCCCGCCCCGATTCGAATTACCTCGCCCCGCGACAGCAGATTGACGGCCGTTTGCCGACCGCTCAGTACTGTTTTTAAGCAACTTACTCACACAATGACGCATGACGCGTGTACAGACGTGCCGTTCACACATAGAAACGCAAGTGATTTTTGATGTATAGCGTGTCCGCCCTGTGGCGCGGCTATCGTGAATTCGTGACCGCTGCATATGCACTGTTAGGGCTTGAAAATTGAGACCTAGACTTTCTGAAACATGTCGCATTAGTGACTAAAATACGTGAGTTAAACCGTAAAATTAGTTTAAAGTTAGTAAGTATGACGACTCATGATCAGTTAAAATTCAATTAAGTGGAAATTATCTGTTGAAGGGCAAATACCGGAAAAAATACCTAACAATTTTACATTCAATATCGTAATTCATTCATTCATTCATTCGTATACTAGGTGTTCGCAGAACTGATAGAATCAGAAACACGGAACTGCGCTCTAGAACTCGAGTTGTAGATGTAGGTGTCCAGACCGCAAAGCTTAAGTGGGACTGGGCTGGGCATGTCTGCCGCATGCACCCTGAAAGGTGGGCCAAAATGGTTACCGAGTGGGACCCACGGAACACCATAGATGGTGCTGGCCGGGGTGTAGGCAGGCCGAAAAGGAGATGGCGGGACGACTTATGCGCATTTTATCCGGATTGGCGGGACACTACAAACGACAGGGTCGAGTGGAGGAAACGAGGGGAGGCCTTTGCCCGGCAGTGGGACACTAAATTAGGCTAGTAAAAAAAAAAAAATCGTAATTCAATTCCCCCGATTCTAAAAGAATAAAGAAGCAGAATAAAAGGAGAAAAGCCTTTAAAAAAACTGCGATACCCCATTGTTACATTATTTTTGTATTACAAAGGATATCTTTTTAAGATTAAAGCTATTGTGTTTTGAAATATGATATGATGCTCCCGATATTTCAAAACGTGGGTACGAGTAGAAATACTTTGACGTAATCTGAATACAAAAACATAAAAGCCGCATAGACTTTCGGTTCGAGCGCCATCTTGATAGTTAGATAGCCTCGTGATTAATTGCTTTGTTTTGTGCTCATTAATGTTGTCTAAAGTGTAATATCGATAGCTATCGCTTTACAAGAGCTGATAAAATCACCGTACACTGTCTTGTACTAACTAACCGTTCAATTTTAGTCGCATTTAAAGCTCCTAAGACCTTGATACTGGCGAAATAGTCCCACTGGACTGAAGCCATAATTTTAAAAGAATGAATGAATAAAATCGGTATTATTTCGATTCGAAGCCATCAAATCTTCTGTTTTATTATTTTATTTTATTTTTTTAAACTACGTCGGTGGCAAACAAGCATACGGCCCGCCTGATGTTAACCTGCAACTCCAGAGGAGTTACATGCGCGTTGCCGACCCTAACACTACTGTCCCTCGAGCTCTGGCAACCTTACTCACCGGCAGGAACACGACACTATTAGTTAGGGTCTAGTGTTATTTGGCTGCGGTTTTCTGGAGGAGGTACCTCCCCAGTTGGGCTCTGCTCTAGATCTGGAATGACATCCGCTGTCCTGTGCCCTACCACACAAAGCGAGATGTCATTCACAGTGCCCATACCTCTCTTTTGGACGTAGTTTAAGGACATACCCGGGTCCAGCTATTTACTAGCGACCTATAGTAGGTTAACTGGTTAAACCGTTAACCCTGTGTCAAATTGTACTGGTACCCATGGTAACTCCAGGTTCAACCGGTTAACCTCGGGTTAGTGTATGGTGCAAGTGGCCCTTAGTCATAAACAAAGCAGAGAAGAAATCAAAACACCACACCTATACGACTATCATACCGACGAAACTGTCCATTCAGCGCAGGAAGTACAAATACGGGCTTCGAAATGTAACAGTGACCTAAATGTTGCTTTGTCACTTTACACTCCACCAAGCAATTAGAAACCTTAAACCGGCGGCACAGAGCACATTGTCAAATATCTCATCTACACAGAACCGACCCCATTTACATCGGTTACCATGTCAAATGGAAGTACAATGCATTTTCAACTCTCTACTTTCGATTTAAAGTCTATTTTACATTGACATAAAAAGGCTTATAGGCTTTTGGAACCGAGGTAAGCGTACGCTTCAGTACGCTTGCAGCAGTTGCAGCTCGTCACTACTCGTCAGTTGACAATTGAATTTAGACCTTAATTAAAACGAGGAGGGTTGATATCTGTGCGCGGGTTTTAAGTTCCCAAATGGGACAGTGCATTAAAATAATTTCACGAGGCAAAATTTCTTTAGAGAGCTCAGTCGCGTAATTAAAAGGATTAATATATATAATGGGGAGGACATTATAGCTATTATTAATAGGTACAATTCAGACCAAATTAAATGATTATTGTTCCAATTTATACAATTAAAACAATGAAAACGGGTTACATTGCATTTAGTTAGTCATACATTTTGTATAGCCACTTAATTCATCGCGTACTTATACACACAGCTGCAAAAGCGCATACCCACTTTATAAACATTCAATTCGAGTTTTTAACTATAGAAATAAAAGAAAGTTCCAAATTTAAAAGCCCTAAAATTGCCCTGGATCTTACTAGGAACGCAGCGCGCAGGCGTCTTTACTAAAGCGAAGGCACCATCCAACCTGAAAGTCCAGTTTTCTCACGATGTTTTCTTTCACCGAGAGATGTATAATTCCATGATAGTAATTGGTGTGAACTGGCTTTTAAACCCGCGACCATTTGAAAGTCACACGCCTTACAATTAGGAGGCCTGATTGTAATAACGGGTAATGAATTTGATATGGATAGGATCTGTCAGTCAAAAGTGGCATTTTTCATCCAGAACTATTGATACTGACAGATCATAATATATATTCATAACAAATCCAGTTCAAACTCATTATGTTATTACAGTCCGAACTACAGTCCGGCTACTAACTCCATAACTGGCCACGTCCCACTAAACAAGCACTTACTAACCATGCGTGTTACAGATAGCCCCCTTTGCAGGGCATGCATGGAGGCAGAAGAGACAGCCGCCCACGTCATCCTCGAATGTCCAGGGGTGGCAGAATACCGGGCACAATACCTCGGTTCACCGGGGTCTCTCCCAGAAGTCGTCGGCAAGATCAAGGGTCTGCTAGGCTTCTTGGAGGAGCTGGGTTGGCAAGAGTAGTGCCGGCAGCAACCCATCACGCAAAATAGGCGCAATATATGACGTCGAGTTGCGGAAACCAAGCCCGCGAAAACCTATACAGTCCGAATACTTCTCTCGGTCACAAACACTTCAAAGCAACGATCATATCCATAAAGAATCAATTGACACCATGACAAAATAGTCATTACGCGAATTGCGTTCACATGAAAGTGTAGACTTATGGCCAGGATATTATGGTGATATCCCGTGTTAAATGGGCCCCTTGGGCCTACTGACGGTTGACTAATGTCGTGTTTTATCTCTTAGATCCGATACGTGAATACTCGTACTTATGTAAATGTAAAACTTCTTAGAAAAGCATTATTGCCGCTTACACAAAAAAGATTTCGTCGTTTTTGAAAATTCAACCCCTAAGGGGGTTAAAAAGGGGATGAAAGTTTGTATGGGGTTCAAGTTTTATTTTAGAAAGACTGTTTTATGTAGGTATGCAATGTGTATGGATCTGGGACAATCCCTTATCCCTTTGATCTGGTAAAAAAGTCAGCTTGGCGCTCAAGTCGTTACAATTCTTATTGAAGAAATTAAAACCCGACTGTGGTAAGATTTTGTGTACCTAAACTAATTCCACTAGTACCTACACTAAGTAACCCATGTCAGTCCCACGACTGAGACTAATTGAACACCACTTATATTGTAATTTGTCAAAGGCTAGGCTGTTAGGCTGTAGGACATGCTAAAGAAATAGAGATACATTCATACGCTTGAAAAACATAACCTTCCTTCGGCAGTCGGGTAAAAAATGGAAAAAGGTAGTTAGATCAACGGTTATCCTGTATTTTGAAAGTTACTAGAGATCTGACCATAAACTACGTAAGAGCATTTTCGTTAATTTAAAAATAGAGTTAGGTAGTAAAAGGCGGCATCGTCACATGACGATTCCGGTCACGGTAGTGATGTGAAGCACCGATACATATCGGTGCTTCACATCACTACCGTGACCGGAATGACACATCACTAGTGGCGTCGTCCAACTTGTAGATCGGTTTTGGGGGTGCACGGCGTCACGTATTATACAAGACTTAAACCACAGATTATATCATAGTTCTTACGAACAGATACTTATCTCTTAAAGAAAACGCAAATACCTACCGTTTTGATATAAAAATACAATGGAGTGACCTTCAACGTGCCGCTCTCCGCACCGCGCGCGCCGTCACAACGCTAGGGTTGCCTACGCTTCTTTCAAATACTTAGGTGTCTTAGGTTGATATCTAACTATAAATGCGTCGAACAAATACATTACCTACATCTATAAAACAATTTAATAGTACCTACGGAGCTTGTAACTATCGTAAAAATAATAACAGTAGCTGTAAGTACCTATATTGAGAACTTACGTTTCCTCGTCTGTCGAATGAGGAAAAAACGTTTTTATTTTATTTGTCTGGTTGTTTCTGGCATACATCCACACTACAATCTATGTTATTTGTTCGTGACGAAGACATTTCTTTGGCATGACGTGCGTGCGTTAGCGCGTGTGGCAACCAACTAGCTGGCTTTTGTACCGCCGGCGGGACGAGATTAGTAGGCACAAATCCGAGCTCGCGCGGAGAGTTCCATAGGCCTGCTTAAACTCATATTTTGTGATTTCCTATAAATATTGGTTTAAATGGTGCTCTGGTGTTTTTAGTCTTACAGCTATATGTCCGAAAAGCTAAACCTAATAAAAGGTGAGGGTGTAACGAAAGGTGGGACTTGGATATCCTCCGCCGATATACCGTACGTACCGTACATGTCGTACGACCTAGGAAATAAGTATTTATATGTTTTTATGTAATAGGTAGTTTACTAATGTAGTTTTATAAGTGTCTTGTAACTAACAATTTATGGATCTGAGCTATCTGAAAATAAATAATTTTTATTTTTATTTAAAAAAATAACTAAAATACAAGGGTCCCAAAAGTAGGTAACAGCTGAAACATGAGTAACTTTAAATTCGCTATCTGTTAGACGTAATCTATGCCACACACGAATACATAGCATGCACAACATACATAAGACGGTGTGTCGTATACGAGCCTTGATGAAAACTTCGGGCTAGCGAGAGATTTGCAGCGAAGATACGTATTATATCTACTAAAGTTCGTGGTTTCACTCTGAAAGCCCTATTCAACAGGCGGCTAAGTTAAAGATTACTTTTGGTTCGAATTTGCAATCTGAACTAGGTCATAATTAAGTCCCCGGCAAGCTCGGTTCTCCATAAAAAAACGTAGTTACACTCTCATTTTAAAACGACTAGCTAGATTACTCTGAAGATTTATACTTACAATAGGATAAGGCATCTAGGTCTGTAATTAGTTTATGTAGGTTCAAATTCAATAGTTAAAAAAATACAGCGAATTTAAGTTTTTCATACAAAACTTGTTTTTGCTCTATTTCGTTTGTTTTATATACTAGAGCTATATAAACTAATTACAGGCATAGATATACCTCATGTATATGCAAAGTTTCATTACAATCCAACACGTGGTTTTAAAATGAGAACGAAACTCCGTTTGTATGGGAAAGTGAAATTCGGCCGAGCTATGGCATATTTATTTAACCTTTTCGACGCCGTGTCAAACACAAAGGCTGTCACTCGGACGCCACGTCACCGAAGTGTCAAAACTGAAATTGAACTTTATGCACATGGCACGTAGGTCTATGTTGCTCTGTGGTCTGTGACCGATTAATCCGTCTTTGGCGTTGGACCTGCGGTGCCGATATATCCGTCATTGGCTTCCAAAAGGTTTATTGTACAGAGTAGTAGTTATTTGCCTCTCTATCACTTGCATATTCAAGCGATAGAGAAGCAGATAACGAAATTTCGATCTTCGTGTTTCGCGGTAGGCCCTGTGGGCGATAGCGGAGGAGACTAGGGGCATACATTGTATGTAAGATTCGGTCTCCATTTTGCTCGTCAGGTCCCTATTTTCCTTCCCCTTCCCCTTTCCCCGGCCAACCGTTTAATTTAAGGTTTTGATTGGAGTCTGCCATTGCAAATATGGTATAGTTTCCGTGTGATTTTTTACATGGCATTTTCAATATCAATATTAGAACGTGTAAAAATCTATATAAAAGCGTACGTAAGAGAATAAGAATGAGATATTTATTGATAAAATTATGAATAATTTTAAGCGTACTCTTAAGCATGAGTACTAGAGGCCAATTCGAACGTATGTACACTTAACATCAAAACGACATCTGAATGATGTCAGTTATCATTCGCGCGTGTGTCTCGCTCGCGGTAATACATGTACGGACAATTATATCATTTTGATGTCAAGTGTATACGTTCAAATTAGCCCCAGAACGGGCGCGTACGAACCAATGCCTTTTCCATACAATTTCGATGCATCGATAGTGCATTGAAAAAGAAACGACTAGCGCTACGCCTCGTAGCAATTGCTACGAGGTTCTACGACGTAGCAGGCTTTGATAAAATAATCTAAAAGCCGAGAGCGAATTTCGGCAATTTTCAGGACCGGTATACTAATTAGGGTTCCGTACCAAAAAGGTACAAAAGGAACCCTTATTGTGCGACTCTGTCCGTCTGTCTGTCTGTCTGCCACATTGCTAAATATCTCAAGAACAACTGAAGCTATCGATTTGAAATTTGGAATAGTTATGAACAGCGCTGACCTTAACATATTGGAAGTGTAATTTTTTAATTAAATTTTTATTAAATGCTCAATATAAAGAGGGGGCAACAAGTCAAAGTCAAGTTACTAGGTCGAGTGGGATATCATTTGAAAGAGCTCGAATTGAACATCGCAAAACAATTTTTTTTTTTTATAGTGAAAAAAAAATTGGCTTATAAAGGAAAATGTGAACAAAAAATACCATTCAAACTGTACTGGTAAGCATGGTAACCCCCATTTTCTATGGGAGGGTAAATTTTCCGAATCCCAAAACCTCCCTGGCAACGGGAATGCACTTATTTTTTAGCCACATATGAACTAACCAGCCAATTCGAATGTACACCGCAAAGTTAAGTGACCCTCCCTGCAAAGAAATTTGTGACGTTTTCAACCAAAAGGTACCACATTGTCGCTTCTCGATAAGGTTGATTTCTAATTGAAGCTATATGGAAATAGCGTCTTACTGACAAGCGACAATAAGTACCCTTTTGGTTGAAAATGGCACATTTGTTTGCACTTAACTCAGCAGCATACTGTATACAGCAAGGGCCTGACACTCTTTGATAGAGAAAGATAGTCTTATAGCGATTCCTATAAGAGGAATGAGAAAATGGTGCCATGCTTTGTCGTTATCACCGACCAGGCATTTTTTCATGGTCGGGTTATGGCATCATAGCAAGGAGGCGAAAAAATTTTTTTTAAAAGTATTGTGTAAATTTAAACATACAATAAATCACGACCCTGTGTCCTGAGCTAGGAAACCCTGTGTTACAGAACCCAGTTTCGTTATACTAGTTTCTTAACCCTCTGCAACTGAGGTGGGATTCTTGTAATTATTCCACTGAGGAGTAGTCTTAGACCAGCGGTGGAACAAAAATGGGTTTTGATAATATTAAAGTTTTTTCTTTTTCGATATGTCATTGTTAGCATGTTAAATAAGACTTTCGTAAAAAGTTAGAAATTTTTAGGGTGAGCGTTCGGATATATTGAAATATTTTAATTTCTGCTAATAACTTTGTAAATATAGAATTAAAGTTACAAAAAACTTTAACATATTCAATACCACTTTAATTTATACACAATATTCGGTTTTTAGAAATCTGGAACATGTGCTTTCTGGTGAATTTAAAAACATTAATTATTTTGTAAATAAATAATTAGAGTAGCTGATATTGCAAAATTACGATATTATGGATCAGCTTATTATACTTGTAAAAAATTAGAAATGTAGACAATGTGCTTCTCTAGATATTGATATCTGGTTAAGCAGTATAGCCAATATTGAATTAAAGTTTGTAGAGTTAATATTAAACGGTCATGACAATGATCTTAGTTCCCACACAAAAGATTAGAAATATAAAATTTGTGCGTCACTAAATACTGATACGTATGCATTCCGTGCTTATATTTACGTTACATTTCAAACGCGCGGCATGGTTGCGCGCGCCGCGCTGTGCGCCGCCGAGGCAGCGATCAAACGGTATTGATATATATTATATAGGTAGATCAACGGGCTAGCGGGTAACCTAACCTTGCTAGACGCGTGCAAAATAATATTTCACAAAATTCAAAAAAATGTTCTAAAAGCAATCTGTATTTTTAACAGGTTAAAATTAAGTATCTAAATAGTCATAAAAATAATAAACCAGAACATTTGGTCGTGTCGTGTCTTTAACCTTGCCAGGCGATCTAAAAAGTATGGCACTTACTTGCACGCAAAATTAAGTTTGTTTACTATACAAATTGTATGCATTACAAAGTTATCTTTGCACACAAAATTAAGTTTCTCTACTATACAAAGCGTATGCATCGCAGTTATTTTTGCACGCAAAATTATGTTTGTCTACTAAACAAAGTGTATGCATTACAAAGTTATTTTTGTAGTAAATTAAAGACCACTAGGTAGGATGTACAGTCAGCAATACTATTCGCTTAGCACCTTTGCATACAAACCTATACAGGGGTGGTATCTTTTCTCTGCAGTTAACTGTACAATGTGATTGTAACTATGAGGATGGTGTATATTTATGATGTATGAGGACATTTCTATTAAAAGTTATGTTAGATTTTGAAATTTTTATATTGAGTATATCTACTTATATAAAAATTTGAATTTTGGTTATGGAATTTTATATTATATAACATAAAAAAAAACAACAATAAACAAAAAAATATATATAGGGCTGTATCTCCTAAACCGTCCGTCGCAGCGCAAAAATAAAAAAAAATCGTTCCCCTCTTTCAATATACAAAAAACACAATAAATAAATAAATGAATATTATAGGACATTCTTACACAGATTGACAGTCCCACAGTAAGCTCAAGAAGGCTTGTGTTATGGGTACTCAGACAACGATATATATAATATACAAATACATAGAAAACACCCATGACTCAGGAACAAATATCTGTGTTCATCACACAAATAAATGCCCTTACCGGAATTCGAACCCAGGACCATCGGCTTTACAGGCAGGGTCACCCACTAGGCCAGACCGGTCGTACAATGAAACACAAAAAGAAAAAAAAATCTTTACACGGCTGTATCTCCTAAACCGCGCGTCGTAGCACAAAAACAATCATCAAATTTTCGATCCACTTTAAGAAACCCTCAATTAATATTTAAAAAAAAAACAAAAAAAAACGAAAAAATCTTTATAAGGCTCTATCTCCTGAACCGTGCGTCGTAGCGCAAAATAATAAAATTTTCGTTCAACTGCAGTGGACCCTTAATTACCATTAAAAAAAAAGAAAAAAGGAAAGAAAATTCTTTAGAGGGCTGTATCTCCTAAACAGTGCGTTGTAGAGCAAAAATCGTGCGACGGAGCGCAACAATAATCAAATTTTCGTTCCACTTTAAGAAACCCTTAATTAATATAGGTATATAAAAAACACAAAAAATCCGTATAAGGCTTAATCTCCTAAACCGTGCGCCGTAGCGCAAAATAATAACATTTTCGTCCGCCTGCAGTGGACCCTTAATAAACATTAAAAAAAAAAACAAAAAAAAAACAGAAAAAATATTTACAGGGCTGTATCTCCTAAACCCTTCGTTATAGCGCAAAAATAATCAAATTTTCGTTCCCCTATCAGAAGCCCCTAAGTAACATACAAAAAACACAATGAAAACATAAAAGAAAAAACAAAGAAAACAATCTTTTTATAGGGCTGTATCTCCTAAACCGTGCGTCGGAGCGCAAAAAAAGTAAAATGTTCGTTCCCCTCTAAAAAAGATAGATATAACTCCGTAATAGATGGATACAGTCTAAGGAAAAAACGTGCCTCGAAAATCACGAAAATTTGATTCTCGATCAGAGTGCGCCACTAGTTTTGGCTTACTCTCGTATAGATGGCGTTGACGGTTTCGTTTGTTATTTATAATTTTAACGCATATCAGTGAAAGAACATGGGTCAAAATCATATAAAAATAATTAATGCAAATAAAAAAATCATTTATCCATATTTAAATACATTTTAACGTATTTTTATAAATCTTCATTTTTAGTTTTAAAGTATGTCGATAGATGGCAGTGAATTTAAAGCGGTTACAAAATTTACTATGGCAGTACCACTCTATCTTATTATATCCTCTTTGCCTCTAAGAAACCCTTTTTTAAAATGAGAAAAAACAAAAAAAAACGAAAAAAATATTTACACGGCTGTAACTCCTAAACCGTGCGTCGTAGCGCAAAAATAATCAAAATTTCATTCCACTTTAAGAAACCCTTAATTTATATTTAAAAAAAAATCTTTATAAGGCTGTATCTCCTAAACCGTGCATCGTAGCGCAAAATAATAAAATTTTCGTTCCATTGCAGTGGACCCTTAGTTAACATTAAAAAAAAAAAAACAAAAAAAAAAACAGAAAAATATCTTTACAGGGCTGTCTCTCCTAAACCGTGCGTTGAAGCGCAAAAATAATCTAATTTTCGTTCTCGTTTGAGAAACCCGTAAGTAACATTCAAAAAATACAATGAAAAACAAAAAAGAAAACAAAAAATTAAAACATCTTTATAGGGTTGTATCTTTTAAATATTAATAAGGGTTTCTTAAAGTGGAACGAAAATTTAATTATTTTTGCTCTTCGCTCCGACGCACGGTTTAGGAGATACAACCCTATAAACATTTTTTTCTTTGTTTGTTTTCTTTTTAGTTTTTCATTGTGTGTTTTGTATGTTACTTAGGGGCTTTTCAAAGGGGAACGAAAATTAGATTATTTTTGCGCTACAACGCACGGTTTAGGAGATACAACCCTATAAAGATTTTTTATTTTTTTGTTTTCTTCTTTGTTGTTCGATTATGTTTTTTGAATGTTACTTACGGGTTTCTCAAAGGGGAACGAAAATTAGATTAGTTTTGCGCTACAACGCACGGTTTACGAGATACAGCCCTGTCATAGGACATTTCGATGCTAGTGCGGAAAGTGTGTCATTATTAGACATTTCCGCACGTGTATCGAACGACGTTTTTCAATACAGTTGCGAAAAAATAAGAAAAACAACAAGTAAGGAATTCGAAACTTTTATATTATTAATTCTGTGACATCATTGACATTGACATTATGAAGAGGTGTTTTTTTAGCTGGATGTTATTATTATTGAACCCACTTTAATGAAAGTTTTTTTTTTAAATGCATGTTCTATAAGACAATTGTACATATAAAACATTGTACTATTATTACCCAAATATCGTTAATTACGATTATTTGTGTATCGTACATTTATAAAAACAATATCGAATGTTGCCTTTGGAAATTTAAAGCAGAAATAAAAAACGCTTCTCCTTTGACAGGCGTTCCGTTCTATTCAGACAACTTATTAAGAACGGTTTTTCAATATTCAATATATAAAAAAATAGACGTGTTATAATGATGAAGAGGTAAGTAATAAAATATGAAATATGTATATTTTTCGTATTCTTACTTTAACAGTAGGTTTTTATGTTGATTACTGAGTATTGAGTATTGAAATAATCGTTAATAACGATATTTAGATAATAATAGTACAATGTTTTATATTTGTAAAACAATACAATGTGTATAATGTTGTATGTAGTGGGTTCAATAATAATAACAAAATCCATTCTAGTCGAATAAAAGCTATAAAAACACCTCTTCATAATGTCAATGTCAATAATTAGAGTTTTGAATAATTCACGGTGGTTTTGAAATATCGGGAGCTCACAAATAATACAAAAGGTAATCACGGTCTATATCCCGGTCAATATAAGTCAAATGTCAATAATGTCACAGAATTAATAATATAAAAGTTTCGAATTCCTTACTTGTTGTTTTTCGCAACGGTATTAAAAAACGTCGTTCGATACACGTGCGGAAATGTCATTCTTCGAAAGTATGTAAAATATGACATACTTTCCGCACTAGCATCGAAATGTACTAATTCTGTTTTTTTCTTTCTTTTTTTTTAATGTTAACTAAGGGTCCACTGCAATGGAACGAAAATTTTATTATTTTGCGCTACGATGCACGGTTTAGGAGATACAGCCTTATAAAGATTTTCTGTGTTTTTTTTTAAATATATTACTTAAGGGATTCTTAGTGGAATGAAAATTTGATCATTTTTGCGCTCCGTCGCACGGTTTAGGAGATACAACCCTATAAAGATTTTTTCTTTGTTTTTCTTTTTAGTTTTTCATTGTGTTTTCTGTATGTTACTTAGGGGTTTCTCAAAGGGGAACGAAAATTAGATTATTTTTGCGCTACAACGCACGGTTTAGGAGATACAGCCCTCTAAAAAAAAAATTTTCTGTTTTTTTTTTTCTTTTCTTTTTAAATGTTAATTAAGTTGAAAGAAAATTTTATTATTTTACTCTACGACCCACGGTTCAGAGATACAGCCTTATAAAGACTTTTTTGGTATTTTTTTTTAATATTACGACGCTCGGCTTAGGAGATACAGCCGTGTAGAGTTTTTTTTCTTATTGTGTTTCATTGTGTTTTTTTGTATATTAAAAGTGTTTTTAAAGGGGAACGAAAATTTTATTATTTTTGCGCTACGACGGACGGGTTAGGAGATACAGCCCTATATTTCTTTTTTTGTATATTTATATAATATAAAATTCAATAACCAAACTTCAACTTTATATATAAGTAGATATATTTAATATAAAAATTTCAAAATCTAACATAATTTAATAATAGCGTCGTAGCGTAAAATAATAAAATTTTCGTTCAACTTAATTAACATTTAAAAAGAAAAGAAAAAAAAAACAAAATTTTTTTTAGAGGGCTGTATCTCCTAAACCGTGCGACGGAGCGCAAAAATAATCAAATTTTCATTCCACTAAGAAACCCTTAATTAATATATTAAAAAAAAAAACCACAAAAAACCTTTTTAATTCTGTATCTCCTAAACCGTGTGCCGTAGCGCAAAATAATAAACATTTTCGTTCGCCTGCAGTGGACCCTTAATAAACATTAAAAAAAAAACAAATAGAAAAAAAAAACAGAAAAAAATATTTACAGGGCTTAAATAATCAAATTTTCGTTCCCTTAACAGAAGCCCTTAAGTAACATACAAAAAACACAATAAATAACATACATCATAAATATACACCATCGTCATAGTTACAATCACATTGTACAGTCAGCTGCAGAGAAAAGATACCACCCCTGTAAAGAAGTTTGTATGCAACGGTGCTAAGCGAATAGTATTGCTGACTGTACATCCTACCCAGTAGTCTTTAATTTACTGTATACAAAAATAACTTTGTAATGCATACAATTATTATAGTAGACAAACTTAATTTTACGTACGAGTAAGTGCCATACGTTACTTTTTAGCTCTTCTGGCAAGGTCAAAGACCCGACCAAATGTTCAGGCTTATTTTTTTGTGACTATTTAGATACTTAACTTCAACCTGTAAAAATTACAGATTGCCTCACGAACTTTTTTGGAGCCCTAAAAAATCTTAAAAAATATAAGGGTTGATTTAGCCCCGCTACCCTGCAGCCAGACCTCCAGTGCTGAGTTAGGGTATGATAGGAGAAGTATCAGGCAAATTTTCAGCTTGCCTCAAGGACCTACTCCAAAATGTGTACCAGCTCTCGGACCACTAAGTAACTACAAATAATCAGTCCACATAACAAACATTTTGTACTCATTTTGAAGTCATAATTACATTAATTTCACGTAATATCGGCATCTAATTTATGTGCACGGTAAACAAACTAATGAATGACAAGAAAAGTACGAAGTACTTACGAAGCTGAGCGGGGGGTGGGGCGACCGGGCGAGGTACCTATAGGTATAGATAGATACGAATGCTACGATAGGCTCCCGCGTGCCGCGCCGGCACCTTGACGGACCAGCGCGGCGTATGTATGAATTTCGCGCCTTTTTAAATAGATTTGGCTATAACAATGGAAGCTACACACAGACATTTCTTACTTTTCATAATATGGTTGCATATATTATTTTATAGTATGAAACTTATCTTTATAGACTTTAATGCAATATTGGACCTTACAGGACAAAAAACGCATATTAAAATTTAAGCAGCAATCCTATTTTTCTAATTTTTCGGCTTTGTCTATTAACTTAAGAATTTAGAGATATTATTGTGGATTTTTAAAACTTTAATTCAATATCGACAAAATAATAAGCTAATTTTAGTTTGACAAAGAAGCACGTTAAATTTTTTTCTAAAAATGTAACAGTTTAAAGAGTCATACATAATTTAAACGATGAAGCTTAAACTTTGCACTTTAATTCAATATTCAAAAAGCATCAATCAAAATATATAAATACCTAATTTATACCTAACGCTCGTTCTAACTTTTCCTCTTAAATTACAAATATGCTTAAAAACATGTCCCCTGCCATATAAGCATCACTTTTCCTTCTTTAGAATTATCATAACTTTAAGGTCAAAAATATGGTCCCACTATCGGTCTATCTGTCAGACGTGCATTTTAGTTGCTATTATATTTAAAAAAAATTAACTACTATAAATGGAAGTGTATTAGTATAACTTTTTAGTAATATATAGAACCGATAGAGGTTAATTTGATGGAATAAAACTCATAAATCAGTAAAATATTCAATATTTTTTATAATCATCATAATATAGGCACTTTTGACACAGCCCTCTTTAAAAAAAAAAAAAAAAACTGGAACATAAAATCAATAATTATAACTTAAATTTACCTTCTTCTGGCATAAAATTAACAATAAAAAAATAATCAAAATAATCCTTAGAGCACTTTTTTTAAAATTCAGCCTTAAAAATTCGGTCTTGCAGTCTGCAAATTTGGGCCGCACACTGCAGACAAATCGGTTTTGCGCAAGAACAAAAAGGCAAATCTTGTTTTCTCATCACCTATTCGAAAAAGGGCTTATTCTTCCCCGCTAGGATGGATCAAAGTGGCACTTTTCTTCTCTGATATTAGGAGGGATCAAAGTGGCACTTTTCTGTTCTAGGACACGATTTTTTTTCTTTTTTGCATACTATTTTTTAAGGTAATTAATATTTTGGAACATAATAATTTCCTCATAGGTGATGTGAAAAACAGTATGTGTCACATGGTAGCAAAATTATTTCCGGGCGTTATCACTTGAATCCCTCACTACGCTCAAGATTTTATTTTATTATCCTTCGCTTCGTTCAGGATTCAATGTACGCCCTCGCCGTAAATATGTCATTTTGCTCCCTTGTGACACAATCTACTGATGCCGCTTCAATTTGCTTGGGCAAACACGACATAACTTCCTTGTAGATGACGATTCAGGCTCAGTTGGTGATGGTGGAGGAGGTAAATCACTACCTAAAACACAGCGTAAGGTCAGCCTTAATTCTCTAGGCAACTTTTCATTATAATTCTCTGTTTCAAGGCAGGGAGCACTAATTCACGAGCCAAATGAAGCACAAAGTCTCCATACAATATATTGAGCTGCACCTAGAAAATATTTTCACAATAATTTACTGAGGTTACGACTGGTAGACACTATGAATATAATTATTTTACTGACGTGACGTATGTGAGACAGTATGGGGTTATAACAATATTACTGACAACACGTCTGCTAGACCCATCACTTATTACTGACCTTACGTCCTGTGGACACCAAACAGCTCTAACTCCACCCGTGGGCAAGCCGCAGCTGCCGTCGCTGCACCGGCGGGAGGCGTGCGTCCACGCAGGAAGGTACAGAGAGAGACAGAACGATACGCCGCTAAATGGCGACGTAGCAACAGCACGTAGGTATTTTGGTGTCTGTCAGACGTAACGTCAGTTGCAGAGGGTTAATCTAGGTATATATCGGTACAAATTGTACTGAGAGTTACTTTGAAAGTTAAAGATAGCTATGCATACTTTAACATATATGTTATCATTTCTAAGCTGCGTGTGTACGAGTATTTGTTTGTATGGATGTGTGTAATACATGAATATGTCTTTCTCTTACCCCTGGTCGCTCGGTTTCATGTCTATAACTACTTGTATATACTATGTCTATGGTATACAGTGACATCATGATATTTGAATCATGTTATTTAGTTATTGTGCGTGCCCGCGCTAAGACATGTAAGGACAAGTACCAGTACCAGACATAGATTTTTTTACCTCAGCAGCTCGAACAAGCCTATTTTCGTCACTCCCTGGAGTGACGAAAGTGCGAATTTCCTCACTCCAAGTAGTGAAACAAAGTAGCTTTTTAATTTAGCGAAGGCCATGAACTGCCACTTCATACTTCTATTACATATTTTTTTATTTTTTTTCTGTATTATTTTGTGTAATTCGAAATACATTTTAACCTTTAATATGTTCTCACTACTGAGGTGAAAAATTATATGTGCAACACGAGAGCAAAGTTATTCTACATCTCGTGTTTTTGAGTCCCTCGCTACGCTCAAGATTCTAACTTAGAATCTTTCGCTTTCTCGGGACTTAAAATAAACACTCGCAAGAAAAACCAACTTTCCTCTCTTGTTGCACAAATAACTATTTTAACAGAAACGTTGTTAACACGTGAAAAATACCAGGTATTGTTAAACTGAAGTTATTAGCCCATTCGCCACAATCCACCCGCTTCGTTCCGGTCCGCTGGGCCGCGAAGCTCTGCCCTTTGATCTCTTCATTACCGGATACCGCTATAGGGATCCCGTTGTTTGACATAATTATTGAAAGTCATAATGTAATGATTGTCAGATTAACATTAGTCATAACTGAAACTGTTAACATTTCAAGATTGCTAATTCAATAATAGGCCAGGCTACAAAAATCAATTTAGATGTTAGATAGTATATCATCTGCAGGACTTGCAGGGAAATAGCTCTCGTAATCGCAATGCAATTTCTCGAAGCGTTGTGTTGCGGCTTACGTGGTCGCCTGACGCCGCAAGATTGCACATTGCACACATGCATTGTAAATAAGTTTCAACGCTATATATTATATACCTATTATAATCTACGACTGTGAAACTTACGTTATTCTAGTAGATTCTTCAAATCTTCATATGTATTGCGGATCAGAATTTACACAATCAGAAACGTAATAACTAACAGTTCAATTTAATATTATTTTATACAATCGTGATATAATAGAGAGCTTTTCAGTCGAGTAACGTGTTAATTAATATTGAACTTGACTCTCATTTCACATGTTTGTTTTTGATGGGATCATTACTTTTTGCACAGGAATTATTAGTCTTCATCATAGTTGATTTCTAAACTAAAATTTATTTTTGCTATTACAAATTCGACAAGCGATTGTAAGCCGGAGGCGTGTGTAAATAAAAACTGTTTTTGGAAAATAATACAAATCGTAAACAAAACACTGTTTCTTTATCTCAGTTTCGTAACCACACAATTGCCCGGCTGGATACCAAATTTCAACTCGCTAGGTCATCTGGAAGTGGGTTAGGTTTTTGATGTTAGGTGAGTACATCAGTCAGTCAATAAGTCCAGTGAATCAATAAGTGAGTGTCTTAAGGGTCTTAATAAATGAACCACATATGCTTATGTTTAATAGATTTTGAGTTACGTAACGGTCAAAAGTGGCTCCAAATGGTTCGTGTAACACACGCCCGGCTGCATCGCAGTTTTCTTCTTTTGAACTTGGCTTGACACGCGGCAGCGTGTCTAGATACCAATCCAGGGCTAATAGAGTCCATTCGCCGCCCCATTGTCTCGCAGTGCACAGTATTGGGTTTCCTGCAGCTTGATACAGAGCAAGACATCTTAATGTAGTGGAGGGTTTTTTTTTATAAAATAGTTTTTAGGGCTCCGTAGTCAACTTGTAGTGTCGCCATGTCCGTCTGTCTGTCCGAGTCTGCTCCGTGATCTTAAGTGCTAGAAATGTGAAATTTGGTATGGATATATTAAATCAACCATTCCAACAAAGTGGACGGCGGACTAGGAAAACGATGTCAGTCGCCCGTGCGCCTCGCTCGCGCCAATATATGTAGGGACAAGTACGAGCAAAATGCGCGCGCCGCTGACATCATTTAGACGTCACAATATAAGTTTCAATTGGCTTCTAGGCTAGTCCACGTCAGGTAATTTAATTAAAATAAGTATTGCTCAGCTGGCGAGGGCTTACTTATCGTTCCATATATACTGTTTAATTATAATTAAAAACGCTGAATTTACCTCAAGACTTTCTCTGGGGCAGTAATGTAATGAGATAGGTCTTGATATAGTACATTTAGTATTAAGGGCGGTGAACAAGAATATACGGACGAGTGTGACTTGAAGCCCGAAGCCCAAGGCGAGGGCTTAATTAACACGAGTTCGTTATTCCTGTTCCGCTCGCCGCACACAATGTTTTTCATCACACTTGTGAGGAAAAAACGAGAAATAAATAAAACTTTTGCTTAATTTCGTATGTATGCCCGTTTCGTATGTATGTATGTAATTTCGTATATGTAATTTAGGATTTATGGACCACATCGCCTACATGTAATAACACCTTTTATGAGCAAATGTGATGAAATAGTACATTGTTGCAGAGGGATGGAAAGAAAGGCATTTTCCGACGAGGTACTTAAATGCCAGGCCTCGGTATACATAGTACTTTTCTCAAACATGTAAAAAAAAACTAAAATACTATATATATAATATATTTAGCGAATGTGGCGGCATATATTATGTACACGTTGGTTCCGCAATGTTGCGCGCACCTCGC
Organism: Cydia strobilella; assembly: GCF_947568885.1. Classification (NCBI taxonomy): domain Eukaryota; kingdom Metazoa; phylum Arthropoda; class Insecta; order Lepidoptera; family Tortricidae; genus Cydia; species Cydia strobilella. The sequence goes on from NC_086052.1 coordinate 5,659,547, forward strand.
CCACGGCCGCCGCCCGCGCGCAGTGGACAAAAATGAAATTTGTATCGGTTATTTTACTCCTAGGAGTAAAATGAATTTAGTAAATTATAGGAATTTCATTTTTGCCCGCTCCGTCCGCGCCGGGCGCGCGGCGGCCGTGCGTTGTCGTCGCTGGCAAAAAAAAATGCGTTTTCGATTTACGAACAAAATGCGACCATTTCTGAGCATGTTTCAGAAAAGCAGATACGATGCGGCAACTTACAATGTAACCTTGGAACATGAGAATGCAACGTCGTTATATTATTAAAACTATAAGTATCTTCTATCGCAAGTTTCCCACGACGCGCTATATCTTTTGTTCCCTTCTCATTTCTTTTACGACCCCTCTTAAAACCTCTTAAAACTAGATTTCTTAATGTAAGACATCGCAAAAACTACCTTTATTCTTGACTTATTTTCTGCACGGCTACAAAACTGAACAAACACTTTCTAAATATTTATTAAATATATTTGGACAATGCGAAAATACAAGCTTTTGTACGCTTGACTAAATATTATTGTAACTATGAGAACAATATATGTTGCTTTGCTTTCAATCACTTTTGTTTGTTAAAGAGAAACAACCTTTTCTTCTTTTTGTGTTAATGAAATGTCTATGAATCTGGACACACGTTCCTCTATTTTATTTATATATATATATATTATTATTACACACTTTTATTTAGCTTCACTGCTTATATACGTACCTACCTTTGTATACATAGTGCTTCAAATCTTGTAACTAAAATTTAAACCACTTCCCGGTATTTGATTCAGTTGAAATTTAGAGTACTGTCGTAATTCCGGTGACAATGCAATAATATGCTAACATGGAGGTGTTCTAATGATGCAGCCGGTAGGTAGCCAAAGGAATTCCTCGATGGAAAAACACAAACACATCAAGTTTAGGCTCAATAAGTACTCGATAGACATGCAAACGAGAAGAAGTACAGTCAGCAATAAAAGTGTGTGTCACAAAAACAATTTTTTGACAGCTACTTGTTTTTCAATTCAAAACATCATTGCTTTCTAAATGGCGAACGAAACAAATTATTTTCATTAAGGCGGTTCCCTGAGCCAGAAGGCGAAAAATCTCCTTATATGATCCTGTTTTTCTAAGAGGCGTTGATATTTGTAGACGTGGAAAAAATATATGTAGTTCTTGACTATATTATCTTTAATATCATAGCTTCCGATACACGAATTATGAGACTTCGCTCGATACAATTAATTCCCAAAGTAACCTCTAACTCGGACTTTTAATCCAACTTTACTCGGTTATTTAATATGTGATACTATAAACAAAAAAAGAAGAAAAAACAATCTTAACTTAAATAGTAATTTTATAGCTTTCGAATTTCGATACTGTAGGGTAACGTTTTTAAAATAAATAAAAATCGACAAAATTCGATCAAAATTGACACTTGGCGCGCATGATCTTTCCCGTTCTTTCTTGCGAAATGTGACAGAGACAGCGGCAAACCGATGGAACGGCCTTAAGTATTTTAATTTTAGTGGCTATGGCATTAACCGCGATTGGATTGGTCACTTTACCTTGGTATAGATTAGATTAGATATTTATTCTCATAATATGAAATTACATTATAAATTATGCTAGACTAATCTACATGAATTTATATTATGATCGTCATTGACTAGATATTTACATAACATTATTTAATAAATTAATAAATACAAATAAATATATGTCGTTTATTTCGGTTTAAAACATCTCTTCCTGCTATCTTAAAAGCCGAACCTTAGAGGGCTAAAGATTTATATTTATATATGCACCCACCAAACCATTAGGGACTTTCGTTTCTTTGGCACCTGTCAACGGTAAAGTGTCGACCAAACACTTTGATCGTCAGGAAACGCCTTTATATTAGTTTGACGTTGTTTTTAATAAACAGGGGATATTAATAGATATGTTAGGCGCTCGGGAATTTAGTGGGAAGATTGGGTACGCGAGCCACTAGCTATTAACGGTCCTTAAAATGTCTACTCCAGAACACAGTAGCTATGACCAAAATCAGTCAGAAGTATCATCATCATAGGTTATATTTAGGCTGTCCACTCATTAAAGTAGGTATTTATCGCTCTACATGTCAGGCCCGGAACTCCCGGATTGCATAACATAGTTTAATTTAATTTATGGTTTTAAATTAATAGTTTACACTCATTTAATTTTCAAAATTTCAAAACTATCTTTATCAGGGCATGCTTTATATGTTATAATATTTATAATCTTGACATAACTACTAATTAATTCATTTTTTTTTGTAATATTTAACTTTTTTTATACCACGTCGGTGGCAATAAAACATGCGGCCCGCCTGATGGTAAGCAGTTACCGTAGCCTATGGACGCCTGCAACATGCGCGTTGCCGACCCTTTAAAAACTCGTACCCGTTGCCGGTCCTTTAAAATTTTAAATGTGAATTTTATATTTTTGAATAATTTTAATTTTGTTTTATTATGATTTAAGTGTTAATTTAATTTATTTGACTTGGTGTGTGTTGTTTTAATGAATTTGTGATTAATTATTGTTTACTTATTTTTATTTGTTTGTAATTTTATAATATGGACTATTTGTGTGAAATAAACGTTACATTACATTATATTCATACATAAGGAGCATAAAAAATACTTTCATATTTATGTCAATTCGTTGTAGCCGGCTAACTAGAGCGGTAGTAAATGAATACTAGGTTCTTATAGTCAAATATTATAATTAATTTTATTATTATAATATTAGAGCACCATAAAGCGGCGAGCGTGTATGACGAATGTTATGAAAGTGAAGGAAGCGAAAGAGGTATGTCAGGATCGTAGCAAGTGGAAATCCGTGGTCTCTGCCTACACCTCCGGGAAATAGGCGTTATTATATGTATGTTTGTAAATATTATAATAGTAAAAATATGTACAATAAGATAAACTAATTTTCGTCAGTACACGAGTCTAAACCAATAAAATCGTCACTGGCCTTAACGTTCTCGAATTCCAATCTTCGTCAAGTCGAACGATGAATTCCGGCAGCGGGTGCTACTGCGGGCTACGCGGGCTCACCAGGCGCAAGCAGATAAAAACTTCAGGAGCGAATATCCAGAAAATAAGTAGCTTCAATCATGCGTCTTCAGTTTTATACCAGAAGAAAGGGGTGCATTAGGGGCAGCCCATTAAAAAGTATTTTTCAACAATGATATATCATTTAAGCTTTAAATAACATTAAATTAATCTGAGTTGTGCTATTCGATCGAGAAGGTCATATATGAAGTCGGTGCAAAGTCAGCTTAGAATAGGTAAATAAATAAATATTATAGGACATACACATACTGACTAAGCCCCAAAGTAAGCTCAAGAAGGCTTGTGTTGTGGGTACTCAGACAACTATATATAGGTACATATACAGGATGGCTAAAAAATAAAGTGCATTTCCGTTGATGCCAGGGAGATTTTGGGATTATACTGAGCAACTTTTACTATGGGACCAACCATGAAATCGCGTAAAAAAATTGACCTGGACCAGCCAAAAATGTATGAAACAGCCAAATTTTTTTTCGCGATTTCGGGGTTGGTCCCATAGTAAAAAGTTGCTCAGTATAATCCCAAAACCTCCCTGGCAACGGGAATGCACTTATTTTTTAGCCACCGTGTATAATATACAAATACATAGAAAACACCCAAGACTCTGGTACAAATATCTGTATTCATCACATAAATAAATGCCCTTACCAGGATTCGAACCCAGGACCATCGGCTTCATAGGCAGGGACTACCCACTAGGCCAGAACCACTGGCTAGTTTACTAGGGAAGCTAGTTTTATATTGAAAATACAAGCCAGAACTCATTAACTATTGTTTATTTTATCAATAGAGCTTAACGATTTGGGTGCGGTGGTGCTAAACAATTTTAATTGGTCCACTTCAAACAAACAAGAAAAATAAACCCTTAAAATAAAATAAGCTCAGAATGTTCGTTAAAAATACAGATAACGACTATTATGATGAGTCAGCAGAAGGTCTAATTGCTGCTGCATCAGCATTGACTATCTATTGCAGGAAATGGTCAAAAGGTAATTTTTAGGGTTCCGTACCCAAAGGGTAAAAACGGGACCCTATTACTAAGACTCCTCTGTCCGTTTGTCTGTCCGTCTGTCTGTCCATGAACCGTGATAGCTAGACAGTAGAATATTTCACAGATGATGTATTTCTGTTGCCGCTATAACAAAAAATACTAAAAACCGAATAAAATAAATATTTAAGTGGGGCTCCCACACAATAAACGTGATTTTTTGCCGTTTTTTGCGTAATGTTACGGAACCCTTCGTGCGCAAGGCCGACTCGCACTTGGCCGGTTTTTTAATACTTTGTTATGGCACCAAGGCCTTCATATGAATAATATAATTATAGGCCAGTGCAGCAAATTGTATGAGTCTTGACCCAGGAGTAGATACCATTAAAACTTAAATCTAATATTGTCTTCGGTTACGTTAAATCTCCTAACTATGGTCCAAACCCGTTGAATTGTTGTCCATTATTACCCGCAGCGCATTTTATTCGCTCTTAAATAAAAGCACAAGTGAGATACAATGAAGAATGTCATCATGAGATGAAGTTTACATCAACAACTTATTAGTTCGAATCGGCCGGCTGATATCTGTGCCGGCCTCAAGGTCAGGGCCACTGTATACTGTAACAGGCAGTAGCGTATGTCCGATATTCCAATCCGGTGTGAAGACCTCGATACGGGCATGTTACGGACGTGCATTTGGCATCGCGCCATTCACCGACTCTTAAGTAATAAATACTAAAACGTATATTTTTAGGGTTCCGTACCTCAAAAGGAAGAAAAAACGGAAACCTTCTAGGATCACTGTAGTGTATTGACGCTTCGAGCGCTTACGTCATGGCGACGTCACTGACAGTTAGGGTCAGTCGATATTATACCACGAGCAGAGTCGGTCGTACCGCGTGATGTTGGTGTTGGCGAATCGTTGGAAATACATTACATCGTATGATATACTGAGGTAAATACGGTACATTACAATCACTCTTGCGTCTTAGTAATAGAGTCCCGTTTTTACCCTTTGGGTACGGAACCCTAATAGAGAGAACTCGCAAATGTTACGGAAGAAGTAACTCGTTAAAACAGGAGGCGTATTATTAATTGATCTAAATTTGAAGTTATATAAAATCAAAATAAGGGCAATTTGTAAAGTTCGAATACAACTTCATTATTATTTCTAATTAACAAAGACTTATTTATTATAAAAGAGGTGTACAGTCTAGGACAGTGCTGAGGCAACTTTTATCATGGGGGGGGGGGGGGGGGGGCAGAAAATTAAAAAAAAACCGATTCCCGACACTGCAGAAAAAATGCATTTTGATTTGAAACCGTTACGTCGCGAGACGCGAGCCACATACTAATTATTTCGAAGGACCGGCAGCGGGCCGGATAAAATTCTTGCGCGGGCCGGAGCTGGCACTGCTGGGCAAATGCCTCCCTCTCCCTTTCCAATTCTCCCTGTGCTGAGCACGATCCCGCCAATCCGGACTGGATATATATTTAATAAAAAAAATACGAGAGGTTTGTATAAAATTATATAGAAACATGCAATTTCTTCTGCCACATGACATTATATTTGGTTTCTGATAGTGATAGGAGTAGATCATCATTAATTTCTCAATATTCTCTGGGAGAAGACAGTTTTGTTTATCACTATAAAGCCATTTATGTATACTAAATTAACGTTCAACTTCACTCGACGTCAAGGGAGCAAAATGAAACAACCGGGATTTCAAGTAGCCCATAGTTGATCAAAATAATATTGTACAAAGATGTACATTTTCTGCAGCTATTCATGTGCACTTTGATCTGACTTAAAACAACATCTCCGTGCAAACGATGCATCTGTACTTTGTCAAAAAAGGAGAGCGTCATCTTGCACACGCATCGCAATTTCCCACTCAACCTATTTAGCCGTAATTATTAATAAGATCAACATTTGTATTCATTGTAATTGTAATGTATAACATTGTAATTTATAACATTGCAGTAAATTCTCGTCTTATATTTGCTATCTTTTTATTGGTGTTTCGGCACCGTTCCTTGCATTTTGACATAATTTGGCATTCCTTGACAATTCATTGGCATCCGCTATTGAAATTCACTTTACATAATATCTTACGAACCACCCCCGGTAGGCCTATAAAGTAACTGCTCAATACTGAACTTTACGGTTTAAGTGTATATGTATCACAAAATTTTGATAAACATATAGCACCTACATAATAATAGCCTACTCAGAAATTGACGACTAAAAGGTTTCGTGTTTCAGCCGAACAAATAATAAATGTCACAATTAATTATTAATTCTAGCATGCCACATTCAACAGTTAAATTTATATTTGTAGTCGCTATTTTAGCTAACTATTAATATTAATAATAACATAATAGAATAGAATAGAAATCATTTATTCAGACAACACATCAATATAACACATATATAGCAAACACAAGACAAAGATAAACAAAACAGTAGAAATAGAGATGTGAAGCCGAAATGGTCTCCACTCAGCAATGCAGCTGGCACGACTAGCGTGGTAAACGGCGCTGGTTTTCTGTGGAGCCAGCGGGGTGTGCGGGACAGCATAGTGCGGGACGGGACACGTTGTGGACGACGTGACATAATAATATTGAGTACTACTAATATAACTATATACATCGAATTTATTTATATATATAAATATATAAATTCGATTCGATACTTATAGGGACACTCTTACACGAATTGACTAAGTCCCACGGTAAGCTCAATAAGGATAGTGATGTGGGTGTGGGATTGTGATGTGGGGTTGTGGGTGGGGATTGCTATAAAATCACTACACCTTATAAAACAAAAGTACCCCGCCGCGTCTGTCCGTATGTACCTATGTTCACGATAAATTCAAAAAACTACTGAACCGATTTTCATGCGGTTTTCACCTATCAATAGAGTGATTCTTGAGGAAGGTTTAAGTGTGTAATTTGTTAAGGTTTTGTGTAACCCGTGCGAAGCCGGGGCCAGTGGCTAGTAATAATATAAAGGTCATACGTAAAAATACAAAAAAAAACTACAGATGGGGCAATCCACAAGAATGTCACTTACGAAATGCTTTGCCTTGTATGGCAGCTACCTCAATCAAATGCGTACACCTCGAAAATAAACTGCCAATTTGTTAACCAAGTCACGAAACATTACCAGACCAAACATCGTTTTCTCAGCATTTTTAAAAGTACTACAAGAATGGCATTTCGTAAGCAACATTCTCGTGAAATGCCTCAGATATACACGGAATATCTTGTATCATAACACTGTGGGAAATGGGAATATATAGATAGAGCCCCGTTGCCCCAAAGCGAAAAAATCGAATCTGGATTTGATAAAATCACACAGTTACAGGCCAATTCGAAAGTACATTGGCATCAGAATGATATTTGAATCATGTTATTTAATTATCTTGCATTTTGCTCGTTCTTGTCCCCCGTACATGTATTGGCGCGAGACACCCAATAACTAAATAACATGATAAATATCATTTTCATTTCTCATGCTCTGAAAGAGGGTCATTGTTGTTCTAAAAGGTGTGCAGAAAATGATACGTGTCTGCACTAGAGCATTTTACGTTCCAAGTACGATTATTTCTATTTTTTCACAATAAGCAATTGAAATTTTGGGTTTAAATGAATTAGTTATAAAATTTCCATTCTGATATAAATATCCATATTCCATAAATAACGATACTTTTGCCTAAATTGTTATTTGAAAGTACCCTCAAGAAATACTATAAAAATGTATACTTAGTCATGTTTTTAAAATAACACATGCATTTTACTTACCTCGTATTCGAAATGAAAAGTAGAGTGTTTAACTCGGGTGAAAGGCATCATTTCAGCCTCGGGCTATTGGCGCTCTCACTGCGTTCGAGCGCCAAACAACCTCGGCAGAAATGAGTGCCTTTCATCCCTTGGTTAACAATCTACTATTTAATGTTAGTGTGTACGTCGTTGTACATCTCGCTCGCAACAATATAAGTACCAAAGATATATGTAACTCCGCATAAGATAAGTAAAGTCTATTCCAGAAAAAAATATGTCTCGGAAATCAATAAAAAGTTATACTCGAATAGATATAGACAATAGAACACCTTTGGCCTATACTCGATTAGATGGCGTTGACGACACCGTTTGATATTTAACAATTTTAACATATATCAGTAAAAGAGCATGGGTCAAAGTCATATGGCGTTCTAAAAAAAAATATATCCATATATGTATACACAGTTATTGATATTTTTATACATTTTTATTTTTAATCCTGTGTCGATAGATGGCAGTAAATTTACTGTAACTACAAAATTTACTATGACAGTAACTCTATACACTCTATTCTCTTAGTAAGTACGAACAAGATGCACTGCGAAATTAATGTCAGTTTCAAGTTTCACGTGCGCTACGGCTACGAGAAGCTACAAACGCTACGCTTTGCTACGCCGAAGCGAACGTAGCGAGGATTTTTAATACATATAATGACTTGGCAATCGGACATAAATATTTACTCGAACCGTACTCGTAATTATGTGTAATGCTCAAACTGCATGTGATTAGCGCTAGCGTTATTGTTCAATCAGAATTATTTTTAATAGTTGACGATGACGATGATCATTATGTCATTATGCAGCCGTGCGATGGCCAAGTCATTATACGTATTAAAAATTAAAGATATCTAATATTGATACGGTTTTAACACCCCCTGGAACTGACTAAAATAACCGACTTGGTATCACATTACATCTCAAAACTTTTTTGTAGTAGAAGAATTGCGTTGCGAGACTTGCATCTTTTTACATGTAATGTTTTTGGTGGGATAGTAATTTGACAGCTTACGAATTTCGATATTGTAAGGCAACGTTTTTAAAATAATTAAAAATCGACAAAATTCGATCAAAATTGAGACTTGGCGCGCATTGTCTTTCCCGTTCTTACTTGCGAAATGTGACAGTGATAGCGGCAAACCGATAGAACGGCCTTAACTAAGTACACTAGTGCCGTATAAAAAGCCTCACTGCCTGTGCCAGCGGCAGACTAGCACGGTTATCGCACACAAAGCGCCATTACAAAGTCACAGCGACAATGGGATCCCCGAGACACAACTCTTTGTATGGCGCCGACGTCACGACAAACATACTGCAACTAGAGCACAGGACTGGCGAATAGCTAGTTAAAATAATTCAGTTTATTTTATAGCTTTTTTTTTCGAGGGTCTATGCCCTATGTAGCTCATCAAAAAAGGAGCGTCAATGGTTCTAAACGGCTGGCAACGCGCAAGTGATACCTCTGGAGTTGGTGCGGTATTGCACACCTAGTTTTTCTACTTTTGCTGCAGACTTGTCCCTTACCGTTCCTCGCAAAAAAGTGCAGTTTTCTTACAGTGAAAGCAGTCTTACCTGAAATGAATAAAATAAAATTACACATCACATCAGGCAGGCCGCACGCTTGTTTGCCACCGTCGTGGTATAACAATGTTTCCCTTTTTGAAATTCGATTCACAATCATTATTAACTCAGACCCAGGAGGATATAACCAAACGGAGCCGCAACGTCTGTAATTTGCTGTACAAAAAAATCTGCCAATTTTTGCGGGGGAGGGGAACGTCAAATGTATACGTAACGTCAAAATAGCCATGTCAGATAAACGTCAGTCCATACATTGTGTATGACCATAGGCCGAGTATTTTCGACAGAGGGGAATGCCTGGTAATGGCTACTCCGTTTGGTTATATACTCCTAGACTCAGACCAACCATGCATAAGAGCTGTAACAGTCATTGAATATCCAGTATGGATTTGAATTTGGAATGCGTTTTACAATGTCTGTTATGGCTCCTCTACACTATCAGTGATGACAGACGATGACTGGAGGGAAAGATAGTGTAGAGGGCATACTTGGCAGTCCCCACCAGTCATCGCCTGCGACCCGTGAGTTGTCAGTTTTTTGGGCACGCATCAAAGGGAATCGCCGGGTGGTTGCGTTGTACAGACGATCATGTGGATGCTTGCATGACGATCTTGCCGATGATACTATCAACCATCATCGCCGATAGTGTAGAGGAGGCATTATAAATGTAGTGCATAGTTTTTTGCCATCGTATTTTTACGGAAACGCACGAACGTGCTATGATGTTTCAGTCAGGCTCAGTACAAAAAGAACTGAGGTTGACTGAATAAGCATGACAAATACGAAGGTTTCCGAGAAAATACTATGCCCACCAAGACTAGGTGGAAAGGTGAGGATAGACCTGTTTGAGTTAAAGTTTTTGCCACCCACTTTAAACATGCGATGAGTTGCCTAGTAGGTTAAAGGACTACCTGGTTTTTATATCTGAAGAATGAAGCTTGAGAAATTATAATTTTCCTCCTGAGACCCAGAAGTAGTTGTTTTGTTTTTGAATTTGGAACCCTTAATTATTCAAAATGTTCAAAATAGATTGTGGAATCTGTACAATAATTTGTACGGGGTCTTAAGAGATTAAATGACTCCCGAATTTTACTCATTTTAGTGCTCCGTACAAAACTTTGTTCACGGATCACTTATAAGACCAATCTTGCAAGTAAGTTATTTTAAATGTTTAACACATTCACTGCCAACGTTTTCGTAGCGCTACGCTCGTAGCCGATCCCGGTGTTTTCTCGCTTTGAAGATGAAAGAACAGAGAACCCGCCGAGCGGGTTCCGGCACTCAATGTGTTAAATAGCATTTTCAAAGAAAAAAACCGGCCAAGTGCGAGTCGGACTCGCGCACGAAGGGTTCCGTACCATTACGGAAAAAAACAGCAAAAAAATCACGTTTGTTGTATGGGAGCCCCATTTAAATATGTATATATTATTCTGTTTTTACTATTTGTTGTTATAGCGGCAACAGAAATACATCATCTGTGAAAATTCGAACTGTCTAGCGTCACGGTTCATGAGATACAGCCTGGTGACAGACAGACAGACAGACGGACAGCGGAGTCTTAGTAATAGGGTCCCGTTTTTACCCTTTGGGTACGGCACCATAAAAAACATATACTTAGCGTCTGAACGCATTAACATCAAAATAATTAATCATGGGACATTACTAAAAGGTTTAACATCGATTATAAAAACATAATATCATGGCAATATCACGTTTTAATGTAGAATGGAGCCTCAGATTAAAACCAAATTACGGGTACTTATACAAACGCCCGCTGAACACGAAGAAATTACAATCACATTAAATATTAAATCCAGCGCCGCTGTTATTCCGTACTTAGCGAGCAATCGACTCAGCTGCTGAATCAGTAATGGCCCGGAATAGCATTCAAAATTCGAAAATCTGTTTTAGATTTGATATTGGTTTGAAATTAATCACAATGGATATGGTAAGTGTCGATGCGGTCAATGATGCTTACCTAAAGGATATCTATTCACTCTCGATTTGAAAAGGTCCAAGTTATAGTGCACACCAGGACACAACACAAGAACAAGTTATAGTAACTTATAAATCATTTAATGTACCCCCGGACCCCCGCTCCGAATCGCTCCTGGTGCAGAGGCTGTCCATAGCCATCCAGCGGGGTAATGCCGTGAGCATTATGGGCACTTTTGCACTGGGAGCGATAACGAACGGGGTTGACTAATAGTTACCTCATGTAATTATTTGTATTAATAGATTTAATTGTTAATTTATTAAATAGGATACTACGTTTAATGTACTAACAAAAAACTGGATCATTTGTTATCTGACAATAAAGAAATTTGTATTTGTAGTTGGTAGGAAATTTTCAAAGCGTTTTAATCGCGCACAGTATTGACCACGAGTATTAACCAAAACGAAAGGACGCAACAGCTTCAATCAAACGGAGACTTCAATTCTTCTTTTGTTTAAATGTACGGTTCAGAGTTAACTCTAGCTAAACACCATTTGTTTTTCATTTCTCATACTCTGAAAGAGGGTCATTGTTGTTTGAGTTCAATTGAAATTTGAGTTTAAATGGATTTGTTATACAATTTCCATTCTGATATTTGACTCTCCATTCATTAAATAGAGACACTTTTGCCTACATTGTTAACTGAAGGTACCCTTAAAAAATACTATAAAAATTATACTTGGTCATGTTTTAAAAAAACACATGCATTTTACTTTCCTCGTATTCGAAATAAAAAGTAGAGTGTTCAACTCGGGTGAAAGGCATCATTTCAGCCTCGGACTATTGGCGCTCTCACTGCGTTCGAGCACCAAAATACCTCTGCAGCAATGAGTGCCTTTCACCCCTTGGTTAACAATCTACTATTACAATACAGGACGGCCTAAAAATACGTAGGCGTATCCAATTGTAGAAACAAATTTGGCCTAGGTCTCAGTGCTAACAGTGAGATCTGAATCTTGAACGCCGAACTTTCCCGAATGACAGCTTGAAAAGATTTAACGAACCTTCAAATGAGGATGCCGAGAAGTTTGGACTAATTGTTGATTGATCTGGGATTTAGGTTTGACTTTTAGAATAAGGATTAATTGACTATTCGTATTTCACGTCTTTGACAAAATCACCTACCAACATATGTATATGGTGACAGGGCCTTTTTTAGGGTTCCGTACCCAAAGGGTAAAACGGGACCCTATTACTAATACTCCGCTGTCCGTCCGTCTGTCTGTCCGTTTGTCACCAGGGTGTATCTCATGAATCGTGATAGTTATAGACAGTTGAAATTTTCACAGATGATGTATTATATTTCGAACGATGTGTAATGTGTGTGTGTGATATTCTGGTAACTTTGTGACCGACTGTAACTAAAATATTTTTTTTCTTGAAAACATTTGTTTTCATAATTAAACAGCTTATTCATACCACAAAAGCTTATTTTTATCATTAACATTTGTTTCTATACTGCTGCACAGGATTCTGAGGACTGAAACATTAAAAATATGTTTATAAAATTTATGAAATATTTGTTTACAATCGTTAAATTTTAACTATTTTGGAGGCGCGTTAGCAATTTTTAACTTCTTTGATAAATTAACACGGTGTATTTCTTCTCGCAATACTTTTGCATCCAGTGATTAACAAAATATGACAATAAAACTAAACATAAATTAATTACATTATCAACATCAATGGCGTGGCTTTTCCAATTGTAACACGTTATTTACTCGTAGTTTCACGTCAACTGGATTTTATTGAAATTATTTTGACAGCAGCGACAGCAAGTGAGTGAATGAATGAATGATTTGTGCTGCAAGCGATTGCAAACTGGTAACAATGTTACGATACTGCGACGTAACTAAGTAACCTAATACGACTGTGTCGACTCGTGCCCATTTTAGTCGTCTCAACCAAACTACGACGTAACACCGACCAAAAATGTTACCAGAATATTTGAGTGGCTACACAAAAGTGTCGAAAAATGTAGTAATTGCGACTAAAAATGGTTGTATAGGTAAGGTGAACCCGTGAGATCGCGATAATCTAGAACATCCGCATCTTGAACGCGGAGGCTTCCCACATGACATCTTGAAAATATATATCGACCCTCGAAACGTGGAGGTCGAAGCTTTAACTAATTGCTCTGTCGAATTTGAAATGCTATTGTGAAGGCAAAATAGGCCATATTTTACTGGACTGACCCTTCGCGACTAGGAGCTACGAGGGGTGTCAAAATGAGATTAAGTGAGAGAGTAAAGCCAGGAAATTTAAAGGAAATAAATATATGGCGCGCCACCGCGCGAAGGTTGCGACGGGAAATATTGCCTTCGTTTTCTTTTTGTTTTTACCTTTAATTTCTTCTGTTTAAATTTTTGCTCGTTGGTTGGCTGTAACTCTTACTTTGTTGTAGTTACATTTTGCCCCATGCTTACAATTGCCCTGGCTGACCTTACACTTCAATTTAGGGAGAACATTTATAATAATGCTTTTGTGCTACGGCATGATCATTAAAATAAAGATAATAAAAAGCCCTTACCCCTGTGCGTTCGAGAAAACCAATTACACTCAAGATTAAAACCATGAAACGGGTTTAAGCGATAAAATTACACACATTCAAAGGTAAAACCATCAGGCCGGAAAGGTTTAACCGCCAGGTATCATTAGTCCCTTTTTGATGGCCAGGTAAAATATGCTCTAAGCCGATTCGCTTGTAGACGCCTGAAGCAATAATCATTAGTTTTCTCGACTACAGGAAGGGTTTTGAAATTAAGCATGTATGTGAGTTTGTATAAGTATTGAATTACTCAGCCCGCGAGTGACGTAGGCTAGATTAATTAAAAACCGACTTCGAAAGACGAGGATGTGTTATACAAAATCGCTTTTTAAGAAGGGTAAAACCAGGAAATTAGAAAGGAGCAAATGATATTGGCGCGCCGCGCCGCGCGAAACTTGCGACGGAAGATTTGGCCATTGCGTAGTTTTTAGGGTTCCGTACCCTAAGGGTAAAAACGGGACCCTATTACTAAGACTCCACTGTCCGTCTGTCTGTCTGTCACCAGGCTGTATCCCATGAACCTTGATAGCTAGACAGTTGATCACAGATGATGTATTTCTGTTGCCGCTATAACAACAAATACTAAAAAGTACGGAACCCTCGGTGGGCGAGTCCGACTCGCACTTGTCCGGTTTTTATGATGATGATGTCATCATAGTAACAGTTTAAATATCTCTTTGCCTTTAAATGCCCATTAAACTGTGTTGTATAATGAATAAACGAGCGCTAATTAAAGTTTATTAATGGCTGCCAAGAAAAATATAAAAACGTAACGATTGCCGATTTTTACGTCGGATTCATTGTTATAAACTAAAATAGATGTCATATATTAAAGAAAAAGTGACGAAGCCCTTCAGTGGTGAAGGCCGGATTCGAACCGGCGTGTTTAGCAATCCGGGCTAACGCCTTGGAAAGGGATTAGCCGTTCGGGGCCAGCTAGAAATCGAACGACTATAAGTCTATAAGTATAACGCTCTACGCTTAACGTTGAACGCATTCGCTCAGACAGAACATCTTAAATGAGCGTGTAAAAACTTTAATAAAAGACGTCAATGTACATAAATTAGAGTTTATTCACAATAAAATTAAATTTAGAATGACGCGGAAATGTAGCGCTTCTTCCAAAACCTTCAAGACGAAATCATTATCACAAGCACGCATGTGCAACGCGAATTTTATAAGATTTAGACTATATGTTCCCGGAATACGGTGGGTTTTTAAGAAACGGAGTAAGGTTAGATACGATGTCGTTAAATTAACTGTCGACATATTGAGTCGTTTTTACAATGACACGTGGACGTGGCGTCCCATAAACATCGGAAAACAATAACGTTTTTCGTTTACCGTCATTGCGGAACGGAATTCAATCGTGTATTGTGTTTTAGACTGAATTCCAAAACTCAGTCGGTTTTATGGATATTGTGTCTCCTTGTTTACTATTGTCGACTGTCAATTGTTTCAAAGAGATTGATGACAGAGAAATAAGTTAAGGACCAAAACCATTGCCCAGTTTGACAGCGGAAAGAGAAAGTTCTTCAATATCAGCTATCAAATTTGAAGCACGAATTATCTAACAGGCCAATTCGAGTTTTAGTTATTAGATCTCTTTCCAATATGATAATGATCTCAGTGTCAAAAATGTCACTTCTTCAACCAAAAATGTCACTTTTGACACTGACAGATCTGTATCATATCATATCGGAAACAGTTTAAATAACTAAAACTCGAATTGGCCTATAAGACTACAAATCTCATACCTCTGTGTATGTGACCATCCATAAACCTGTGTTGCAATAACGTAAGGTATATTTTGAAACTAATAGACCATTGATTAGGTCAGTGTGTTTGTCTCAGGACTGTCTCATTTCAAACATCATATCATACTGAAGGAGAATCAAACTGTCTTTGTCTTACGCTAGTACTAGCACCCAAAAAAAAGGGATGAGTATAGTTTTCCTGGTTTTTACTGACTGACAAGTTGTGTTTGCCAGACTATAAAACATAAAAGTTATGTTTGTAATTTTGTAACTTTCTCCACTGTAAGGCGAAAATCGTATACATTCGGAGTAAACTGATCTGCCATAATAATAAACTAGGACGTGGGAGCTACGAATATTTAGTCGAACTATTCGGGACATGTGTAAAATTCATATGCGGAAGTCCAACTTTTAATAGGATTTCCCCGAAAACGGGATCTCATTGCTTATTTGCCAACTAGTTAAATATTAATAATTTTGTTCATTTATTTATTGCACAGTGAAAACCATGGACTTAATGCCTGTGCTAAAGCCATTATTTTCCAGTCTTTTACATACTTATGAATCTTATGATACAAAATGTTGAGAGAACGGAAACCAATCAAGACTTACCCGTTTCTAAATTTTTTTCTGTAAAGTTGTGTTTAAAATGACGTGAATTAAACGTATTGTTCAATACAAAATTGTCGTTTCAATTAAAATTTTCTAATCCTGGCCCCTATTTCACCACGGTGACAGGCGCGACAATTGTCGACATCACTGTTACTGACGTCACAGGCCTCCATAGGCTACAGTAACCGCTTACTATCGGACGGGCGGTGTGCTTGTTTGCCACCAACATTTTAATATAAAAAAAACTCCATTATATCGCCAATAAATAAGTACTTATTTTGTGAAGCTAATAACAATTGTCACAAGATTTAAAAGAATTTTCAGTAATTCTTGACAGGAAATAAGTTCTGTGTCGGAATTTCGTGACAATTGTCGTGTTTCTTGTGACAATTGCCATTAGCTTCGCAAAATAAGTACTTATTTATTGTGCCTGTGACGTCATTAACAGTGATGTCGGCAATTGTCGCACCTGTCACCGTGGTGAAATAGGGGCCGGCCAAATCGTTGATAGAAAACGCCAATTGAAACTTAAAAAATGTATGGGAATAGTCACGTGACTTTAGTAGCATCAAGATACATTTTTACGTTTGGCGTTTGTCGATGTACGAGTAATATGATTGTCATCTTGACTGAGCCCCTAGGACAGTTAAACAATTTTTAGAGGAAATTGAGAATTACTTGTTCTTCAGTAAATTCAAACCACACGGAAATTGACTTCATTTTTACCAATTAGCATTGTCAATAAAACAGTCAGTGAACAAATAAATAAATAATATAGAACATTCTTACACAGATTGACTAAGTCCCACGGTAAGCCCAAGGAGGCTTCTGATATGGGTACTCAGACAACGATATATAATAATATAATATGTAAATACTTAAATACATAGAAAACACCCATGACTCAGGAACAATCTGTGCTCATCACACAAATAAATGCCCTTACCGGGATTCGAACCCAGGACCATCGGCTTCACAGGCAGGGTCACTACCCACTAGGCCAGACCGGTCAGTGAAGCACTGAAACCTCACGTCAATAGACTCAGCTCTTCAAAGGACCACCCCATTCAACATCCTGGGCCCGTATTCTCGAGCTTTCACATATAAAACCACAGACAATATACAAGATTGCCTGTCAAATATCATTCATTATTTTAAAATTATGGCTTCAGTCCAGTGGGACTATTTCGCCAGCCCTTAGGGGCTTTAAATACGACTAAAATTGTACGGTTAATACAAGACAGCGTACGGTGATTTTATTAGCTCTTGTAAAGCGATAGCTGGACTTTACAACAAGTACGTGAGCTACCGGCCGTTGACTCCAAAATGGTGGTTAAACGCGTTTCAAGATTAATTCTCCATTCACTGCACACTACCAAATTAATTTACTGTATAATAAGCTATCGATATTACACTTAAAACAATATTAATGAGCAAAAAACAAAGGAATATAATCACGAGGCTAACTATCAAGATGGCGCTCGAAACCGTAAGCCCTGTCAAATATCAAAAGTGCGACCAAAATCAGAATGATGTCAAGTGTCATTAGAAGTATTGAATGGGGTTGGCAACTGTTTGCCCAGATGGCGCCATCATAGCTTTGTTCTATGAGATTTAGTTTAATGGGCTGGCATGCAGGCCATGATATTCCGAAAAACAAGTGCGAGTCGGACTCGCCCACCGAGGGTTCCGTACTTTTTAGTATTTGTTGTTGTAGCGGCAACAGAAATACATCATCTGTGAAAATTTGAACTGTCTATTAGCTATCACGGTTCATGAGATACAGCCTGGTGACAGACAGACGGACAGACGGATAGCGGAGGCTTAGTAATAGGGTCCCGTTTTTACCCTTTGTCCAAGTCCGAGTCTGACTCGCGCACGAAGGGTTCCGTAAGGGGTGGTTTGTGTTTAAAACAAATAAAGATTTTTGTATTTTGTACCCTTTCGCAAAAGACGGCAAAAAAATCACGTTTCTTGTATGGGAGCCCCACTTAAATATTTATTGTATTCTGTTTTCAGTATTTGTTGTTATAGCGGCAACAGAAATACATCATCTGTGAAAATTTCAACTGTCTAGCTATCACGGTTCATGAGATATAGCCTGGTGACAGGCGGACAGACAGACAGACAGACAGCGAAGTCTTAGTAATAGGGTCCCGTTTTACCCTTTGGGTACGGAACCCTTAAAACCAAAAAAAAACGTTAGTTGTATGGGAGCCCCACTTAAATATTAATTTTATTTTGTTTTTAGTATTTGTTGTTATAGCGGCAACAGAAATACATCATCTGTGAAAATTTCAACTGTCTAGTTATCACGGTTCATGAGAATAGCCTGGTGACAGACGGACGGACAGCGGAGTCTTAGTATTAGGGACCCGTTTTTACCCTTTGGGTACGGAACCCTAAAAATATTTCATAAAATAATTTGATTACTTCTCTCCAATAAGCAATGTTAGTCGCACAGTCAGTGAAGGATTGAAGCCTCACGTCAATAGTGAATAGACTAAGCACTTCAATGGACTACTCCATTGAACATCCTGGGGCCGTATTCTCGTGATTTCACGTATTAAAGTGATATCGAAAATGTGTTGATTGCATTAGACTAGAGTATCTTTTAAGGGTCCCCAGCAAGCTCGGTTCTCCATACAAACGTAGTTATGCTCTCATTTTTTTTTTTTTTTTTTTTTTAATTTATTTAGGAAACAAACAGTCACATACAGATAAGTTTAAACTTGCAGATATACAATAAGACCTATAGTTCCATTAATTATAACATACTGATATTGATAACAAGTAGAAACAGGGCTTGTTCGGCACTGCCTATAAATAGGAAGATACACAGAAGTAACAATTGGATACACAACTAATAAAGTACCTAAGTATCAAACATGCTTACAAACATACATACGTTACATAAGACTATAGAACAATTACATTTTTTTTTTTTTTTTTTTTAAAGCAAAGACTGCTATGGAAAAAGTAAGCTCCGCAGACCACTACTATATTTACCGAAAGACAATGAGAAGATATCTAGATTTATGAAATTAACATTGTAATCATGACAGGCTCGTCTAAAAAAAGTATTTTTGGCGAAATTAGATCTACAAAAATCGATATGGAATGTTTGGGGGTGGCGCGTGGGAATACGAGGCAATTTAAAGACCATTTTTTCAAGAAGAGTGGAAGAATCAGTAAGGCCATTTAAGAGTTTATACAGAAACATTTGGTCTATATAAACACGTCGTGTATCTAGTGGCCCTAGACTACGACGGTGTGTGCTATTCTCTGACATATTCAGATTTCATTTTAAAACGAGTAGCTAGTTTGCTCTGAAACTTTGTACTTACAATAGGATAAGGTATATCTATGTCTGTAATTAGTTTATGTAGCTTCAGATACCATAGTTCAAAAAATACAGCAAATAGTTTTTCGTACAAAACTTATTTTTGCTCTATTTCGTTTGTTTTATAAACTGGAGCTATATAAACTAATTATAGACCTAGATATATGTCATGTCATTGTATATATGTGATGTGCAAAGTTTCATTACAATCCGACACGTAGTTTTAAAATGAGAACGAAACTCCGTTTATATGGGAGGGTGAAATTCGGCCGAGCTTGCCGGCGACTTAAAATCTGTTACGGTTAGGACGTGGCTCGCAGTACATATCGCTTACACCGTTGTGTAAATGCGTGCGAAAAAATATGAAGATATGATTTTTCAAGTTTAGAGAGTAGGTACGCATACGTGCGCAATGAGTGTTGTGGTTTATCAGAACTAGAGTAATTTCGCGATTCCTTTCCTTTTGGCTTTACCGATATTTACATTTTGGCTACATGAGCGACGCCATTAAATCGGCCTAATATTGGATTGGTATTGAATTTCTATTTCCGAATACGCCGTTTCATTAGCACTACATAACCGGTACATAACTGATATATATCGGTATATACCTGTATTAATCCAATGCTCTATTTCCACGTTCACTCGGACGGCTCGGCATCGACATTCACTCATTCACTGAATGATTCTATCGGATTACGAGATTGGCATGGAATCCGATAACGGGACACAGTTCGTGTTTTACTCGACTTACGAAGCAGGGAGGGTAATGTTTTCGGAATGTATAAATGGAGCATTTCACGAAATTGTCTACCGTTGTCCCGTACGAACGTTGCAGGTATAAGAGTTTCCTTTTCTGTGACAAATGGTTAAAAATATGCACAGAAAAAGAATCATCTGCCGAAAAAAAAGTCGCAACACAGGAAATAAAATGCGTTTGTACGGGACACCCCGTGGAATGCTCCAAACCTATCCTATGTAGATAAATGTATTGATATTTAGAAGAATCTTAATTGCTAGTCTCAATAAAAATACTTTACAGAAAAGGAAATAATTGATTAAAAACATGAGAGCAGACACAACCTTTCGGTAAGCATGTGTTCCGGTTTCTTTTCGATAAGATCCTTAAATATACAAGGTCCAGTTCTGATGATGGGTTCCATGAGAAATTAAGGGGACTCCTCAAATCTTGATGAATTCAGATCCAGACCTTGAAGTTTGAAACTGACCCGAAGCGCGAAACTTTTTAGTTACATGACTGTTTGGCCAGACAGGAACGAGTCCTGCATAATGCTGTGTTACGGTCGAAATCTTCTGATTCTTTACATATTTTGTGTAAACTTTCCAAAATTTGAATATTCGGGTCCTTTAACCCTCTCAACCCTAGATGACAACCATTCAAAATTTTATTAAAACAAAAATCATTTATTCTGGGTTGAAATTAAAGAATTTAACTCGTTACGTAGTTAATTATTTTGTCGTCGATGTCGAGTGGTCGTGGTGAAGTAATCCATTGTGAACCCGTCCAAGTCGGATTGGATTCTGATTGAGTTAGCTAGAACTTTGATAGCTCTTGGTATTCCGATCGTTTACAACGCTGGAGATGATCACTCGATCGAGGCAACAATCAGCTCAGAAGCTTTGGTAGTCTTTATGTCGTCGGAATAAGGTATACGAATGACCTCTCATTTTTAATTACGCATATAGGTATATACAGATCTTGACGCACGACGACACAAAAATATGCGATTGCCTTTATTTTTTTTTTATTTTTTTTAAGACTTGGCTATGTTATAAGGCGCTTAGCTTGGAGCATCCCAGCGGTTGTCAGTGCTAATACTCGCCGGGTATCATCGACTCATTGCGCTGTACGCTGTAGATATTAGGCCGCGGACTGCGCCATTTCACCACGCTGACAATTGACACCTGACAGCTGAAACTGATAAGTCCTTCCCATTTCTGGATCGATAAGGACATCAATATTTACTTGTCGGCCTAAAAATGTACGGCGAATTTTAAGTGTCATAATTGTGACGGTGATAATTGTCGGCTTTCATCGCTAGTGGTGGGGCAGCTGGCCAAGTGGTTGGTAAAGGCTTGGTTTTTATTCACAAAGCTTCTAAGCCCAATGCCTAAGAGGGTAATATAAATATGATTTCCGAATTACACAATTGTTTCAAATCGAGAAGTCAAGGTAGACTATAGAACACACAATAAAGACATTAAGTACTAGATACCCGTTGCGGCGTCAAAACGCCGCTAGTAAAGACATTATAGTTTGTGAACCCCGTACAGTGAGCGAACTACGTCTGCAAACAAACTTAACACAATGGCAAGTTAAATGACACGAAACTTGCATTGAAAGGTGTACCTACCCGAATACGTTTAATGATGAGGTGAAGATGAGTTTCTTAATGCAGTTTGTTCTAAATATGGAAAGTTTGTATAGCTTTGTTTGGAACTTGCATGAAACATTGCATTTAGTTCGTTAGGTGCAATGTTGTCTTATTAGCTGTTGATTGTTTCTAGTCTGCCTAACTGAATTGTGAGTGTAAAGAAAAGTATAAGGCAGGCTGAAAAGGTTTGATCCTAAGAGATTCCGTCCCCTGAATTCTAAAGTTTCGTGAAATTGCCAATCAGCAAAGTCAGCAAAGAAAGTCAATTGTAAAGTTTAAGTAAGTTTTTTATTTATGGATACTGGCAAAGAGGATATAATTAGGATAGAGCGGTACTGTGATAGTAAATTTTGTAGCCACAGTAAATTCACTGCCATCTATCGACATACGATTAAAACTAAAAATAAAAATATCAAAAAATGTATTTGTATATATCGACAAATGATTTTTTTTATTTGCATTAATTATTTTTATATGATTTTGACCCATGTTCTTTCACTGATATGCGTTAAAATTGTTAAATAACAAACGAAACTGTCAACGCCATCTATTCGCAAGTAGGCCAAAGGTAGTGACGACATCTGATCGAGAATCAAATTTTCTTGATTTTCGAGGCACGTTTTTTCCTTAGACTGCATCCATCTATTACGGAGTCTTTGACACTGGGGACCTAAGCTAAGTAGTCTCTCCTAGGATCAAGTTTCCTTAGTGGGGTTAAAATAGTTTTTGTCAGATTTTAGAGCAGCGATAATAAAAAAGGCTAGAACGGTCCGGATCCAGGCCGAGACCGAACACCGAAGTGTCGGAACACTTCAGTTTTCTTTAGAAGGATCACGTGATCATCGATCACCCGTCATAAAAAACTTCTAGCGAGAGTCATCCCTTACTATTTACTATCATTTGTATTTAACCTATTTTATTTTATAATATTGTCTTCGGTTACCGCGATAGTTACTCATGAAATAAAACTATGAAAACGGATTATATCGCGTATATTTAATTTATAGTACATTTGTAGTTTTTCCTCAGTCACCCGTTAACCACGAACGCTGTAAAGGGTTCGAAACGTCGGGATGTATTATAAATTCAATAAACGCGATATAATCCGTTTTTATTTTATAGTTTTATTTTTTCTAAAGTTTTGCGAGACCTCGCGGGCCTCGCGGCCTCTTTATAGAGGCTTTGCGACCATCCAGGGAGTCGCGACCCACAGATTAAGAAACGCTGTTTTAGTCTAAATAATTTAACTACGCCTCATCTGCAAACTAACGTACAGACAAACGTATTGTTTACACTAAATAACCTTGAATCCTTCATAAAATTCGACAATCGTTACGTTTTTATACTTTTCTCGGCAGCCATTAATAAACTTTAATTAGCGCTCGTTTACTCATAGTTTAATGGGCATTTAAAGGCAAAGAGATATGAGATATTTAAACTGTTACTATGATGACACCATCATCATAAAAACCGGACAAGTGCGACTCGGACTCGACCACCGAGGGTTCCGTACTTTTTAATATTTGTTGTTATAGCGGCAACAGAAATACATCATCTGTGAAAATTTCAACTGTCTTGCTATCACGGTTCATGAGATACAGCCTGGTAACAGACAGAGTGGAGTCTTAGTAATAGGGTCCCGTTTTTACCCTTTGGGTACGGAACCCTAAAAAAGAAAAACCGGACTCGCGTTCCAAGGGTTCCGTACATTACACAATTTTTAACAATGTATTTTTTATGTGAAACGTGAGTGAAATGTCTTTAAAAAACCCGCAGGGGTCGGATCAAAAACTAAGTAATTAAGTCCGACTCACGCTTGACTGCACATTTCTGCTGCATTTATTTCTGGTGCTGCGCGGCAGCGCCAACAGTCTCCTTGCCACAATCGCGGACAGGGTAGATGGCGCTTTCTGGCAATATTGGAATAGCCTACATGCTTGTGATAGAGTAAGTTACATATAACATAATTAATACTATCACTAACATAGGTTAATCATTTGAGTAATAAGCTACTAATACATTATGGAAATTAATATTCCGAAATAAATGATTATTTAATTTAATTTTTTAATTTAATTTCTAATAGGTTTTCCTGTCATCTATAGGTAAAGAACTATTTGTGTATTTTATTCAAAATTTTAGGCCTTGTAGTTTCGGAGATAAAGGGGTTTGAATGATCATTTTTTGTCTATTTTCTTAAATAACTTCTAAACTATATTTATTTTAAAATTACAAAAAAAAAATTATTTAAGATTCGCTCACTTTGACACTTCTTTCAAAGTGAGCGCATAAACCCGAATTATTATCAGTCTATAACTTTACAAACACCAAAACGGCTGGTAAACCCGCTGTATTCAACTCGCTATAGAAATTAATACAAGTGTCATTAGTTCTAAAATTAGCCACCCGCAAAATTAATTTTGCGCGCGGATTCGTAATGTCGCCATTTTCATTATCATCCCTACTGTTACCTCTCACGAGTTTTACGTTTTCGCTGAAACACCTTTACATATTGGACCTGTGCCAAGAATTCCATCAACGTAAAATGAACCGAGTTAACTACATGTTAAGGTGTATATTTGATTGCGGAGTTTTGGATTACGAGTTCAAAGGGGAGGCAGGGCCGGATTCGAGTATCAAGGTCATCGCTTGATGACCTGTTGCCTTGAATTGGAATCGAATTTGTTTTTGTCCTGCTGATTGTGTTCCGGTTTTACATAAAGGGTTTCGTTGAATATTCAAGGGACGGCTACAAGTATAATTTATCACCGAAATGAGAACACCTTTCTTTGTAGGATTATTATTAAAATTAAGAATAAAAATAATAATTTTTAAGAAAAAATTATAATTTTTAAGAAAAAAAAACGACTTTAATGGGGGATGCCGATGAAAGATTACTTATTGTTGATGGTGCACTCTTAGATTCCAGACAATGAAATGAAAAAGACAGCATCTTTTGTCAAATTATGTAGAAAAGGAGGTAAAACCACCCACTTTTCTAGTAGTATTTCGTTTCTGTAAGGGTCGCAGTTTTAACCTAACCTAACACCCACCCACTTTTCTGATAACATTTCGTTTCTGTGGGGGTCACAGTTCTAACCTAACCTACTTTTCTGATAGCAGTTCTGTTCTGTGAGAATGGCAGTTGAAAAAACCCACTTTTCTAGTAGCATTTCCGGGTCCGGGTCTGGGTTCGGATCCGAGTCCGGGTCCGTGTCCGGCTGTCCGGGTCAAAGTTTTTTAAGTTACACTACTAAAGTCGCAAGACAAGAGAAAGCAAATACTATACAAACGATACTTAATAAATTTGAGTAAACTCAACTAATTTACATTTGTGCGTTAAAACGTTTTTTGCGACCAATAATAACTAGTTATTATAACTTAAAACTAAGCCTTTTTCCACCCAATGGATCATAATCCACTGACCAACAAAAGAGACCGTCTGGCAAACAATAGTAATGAAATTGCTTTCCTCAAAGATAGATATAACTCCGTAATAGATGGATACAGTCTAAGGAAAAAACGTGCCTCGAAAGCACGAAAATTTGATTCTCGATCAGATGTCACCACTAGTTTTGGCCTACTTTCGTATAGAGGGCGTTGACGGTTTCGTTTGTTATTTACAATTTTAACGCATAACCGTTAAAGAACATGGGTCAAAATCATAAAGAAAAAAAACATTTATCCATATTTAAATACATTTTAACGTATTTTTATGAATCTTCATTTTTAGTTTTAAAGTATGTCGATAGATGGCAGTGAATTTAAAGTGGTTACAAAATTTACTATGACAGTACCGCTCTATCTTATTATATCCTATTTGCTTTCCTTTACAAGTAATACTTCAAATTTCAATAAACTGGGAGTTAATTCAATGCGAGCCTTTGTAGTAAATTTCGCCGTAGGAAACATGTCGCCCCAGGCCGGGGATTTGATAACTAATTGAAGATTAAAGGGGCCAAGGCCTCAGTGAAGTGGCCACATCGAGGCCGTGGTGACTTGCTAATTGTGTAATCAAAATTCAGCCCTGTGCGAAGTGGAAAGGTATTTTTGAATGCATAATGTGATATTAGTGATATATTTATTAGACCATTGACGATATTGGATTCCGCTAAGACTGACATGACCTAAGACAATTGAATAAACTATAATTAAGTAAAAAACAAAACCATATTTTTGTAACCAAATTCTGATCCTATAAATAATGAAACGAATATTTCTGAATACATGATACGCTGCTAAAATTCTATTGTACCCTAACACGAATTAATAATATATCTGTGATTGTTGTCTGTTTGTACATATTAAGAGTCCCCGGCAAGCTCGGCCGAATTGTACCTTCCCATACAAACGTAGTTCCGCTCTCATTTCAAAACTACGTGTTGGATTGTAATGAAACTTTGCACATACAATGACATGAGGTATATCTAGGTTGGAAATTAGTTTATATAGCTCGTTTATAAAACAAAATAGAGCAAAAACAAGTTTTGTACGAAAAACTTAAATTCGCTGTATTTTTTTAACTATGTTATCTGAAGCTAAATAAACTAATTACAGACATAGATATACCTTATCCTTTTTTCTTTTCTTTATACCATGACGGTGGCAAACAAGCATACGGCCCGCCTGATGGTAAGCAGTCACCGTAGCCTATGAACGCCTGCAACACCAGAGATATTACATGCGCGTTGCCGACCCTATAAAAACCTGTACACTCCTTTTTTGAAGAACCCCATACTGTAGTCCCTCGGGAAAACCTCGGCAGGGAGCTCATTCCACAGCCGAAGCGTCCGCGGGAGAAAATTCCTCTTAAACCGCACAGTACGCGAACATTTAGGTGATAGAGTGTGAGGATGAACGCCCTGCCGATGGCGAGCGGTGCGGTGATAGAAAGCGGCCGTTGGCATCATGTCAAACAATTCTTCAGAGCACAGCCCGTTGTACAGGCGGTAGAACACACACAAGGAGGCAAAGTCTCTCCTTAGACTTAAAGGTTCAATACCGCTTGAGAGTTTGGGATCGTCGACAATTCGTACAGCGTACTTACAATCCTATTGTAAGTACAAAGTTTCAGAGCAATCTAGCTAGTCGTTTTAAAATGAGAGCGGAGGAACTACGTTTGTATGGAGAACCAAGTTTGCCGGAGACCCTTAACACATTTGAGTGCCGGGAACCCGTTCGGCGGGTTCTCTGTTCGTAGTCCTCTACAAAGCGGGAAAACGCTGAGATCGGCTACGAGCGTAGCGCAACGAAAACGTTGGCATGGGAATGCGTTAAAATGTAAACTGACATGAGCCCGTTTCAGATTTAACAACTTGTTACGGTTTGATCTAATTTTGATACGACCTTGAAGATCGCTCCAGCTGATTGTTGCATGCGAAATGAAGTAAAACTCGTGCGTGGAATGTGCGTCAATCACCAAGACGACCGTCAACGTCGTATCAAAATCAGTTCAAACTTATTAAACTGTTATTAGAATAGACGTCAATGACATAAGACTACCTATTTATGATATAAATACCCTCCTCTTGAGATAATAACAGTTCTATACAGGCACTATGACTTAAACATAAACTAAATTGTTATAGTCTCAATTTGGAACTGTTACTGAGCAAAACTACTTGAGCCTATGTAAATGAGGAACCCGGGGCAATTTGCACCCCGCCCAATTGCAGACCAATCTTGGTTGGAATTAGGATAATCACTTTAGCGTATTGTTTCGAATTCAATTGTTTGTGGCTTATATTCAGAAACAGCAAAAATATGAATATAATACCAATTCGATTTTATGCCACTGCCTTCGTTTAGTTAATACGTTATAAGAATTATAGTGATAAGGAAGGTGACGATGGCCCGATTTTTCGGGGGCAAAAACGTACCATTGCTAGTCATTAATCAAATATCGCCTCAAGTAACCGATATCGATAGCAAGCTATTTCTAAATAATAATAACAAATGTTACTCATCCTTTAAGTAACATTATTAGTCTGTGCGGAAAGAGAACAGTCGTCGAATGTATGAGGCCCAATACATTCCAGGACTCCTCTTTCCGAACAGATTCTAATTAAGAGCGTTAGTTCTATTATTACTGATTTGCAAACCTCTTTGACCTCAACTGTTGTAAATATGTGACCTTAGTTAAAATTACATCGAATAATTCAGTTCATTTTATTGTAAAAGCAATTATAATATTTTAAAAATTACATAATGGTACTGCCCTACATCACAATTTAGTCGACATCGACTTATAGTAAGCTTCACTTGTAGGTACTCGCACTTCTTAAACGTCGAACCACATTGCACCCTTCATACCGGGATATGCAGATGACCGGAACATTTAACTATTATTCATCCATTCATTCATCATCTCCTAGCCGATTTCGGTCACAGCGACTGCGTTTTACCACTGAGAGCGTCGCTGGTGCGCTCTCAGGTGACTGACATAGGCAATTTTTGCAGCGAATGTGCGACCACACTCGCTGCGGGTCAGCACCCCTCCGACATAATTGTAACGTATGGCCACAGGTGGTCTGGCCTTTAGCTCGTCGAGTTCTGTGCACCGCCTAACTTCAAACTGACGCACCTGCGTCTGCACAATATGCCTCCAACGTGGACGGTCACTGGCTAGGCTCTAACTATTATTACTAACGTATAGAACCGGCACAGAGAACTAGTATTTTGCGCCGTGAGTTGCTGTTGATTTGGCATCAAACCATAGAAGCGAAGCGTGAATCGTGACCTAAACGCGTAAGCGCCATGAATTTTTACGGCGCTTACGACGTTTTGGTCGCGTGGTACAGGTGTGATTGCGACAATTTCATTGTTTGGTATGTCGTCTCTATAGTAATAATAACTCAGACCGGAACAGTATTATGGTTACGTACAAGTTTCTGTCAGATGCGAATTTGAAAGTAAGGTTGCTATCCCACTAGAGAGCTACATTTTTAGTACATACTAATTTTATACATGTTTAGCTTCGTAACTAAGCTTTGACTGTACAAATATATGCACTTGAAGCGGGAACCGAACTCGCATCCTTCTTTATCTTCTTTTTTAAATTCGTAAACAATACTCTTTTGAAATTTAAACTAAAAATTGAAATATATATATAAAATAACAATGATTAACGAGGTTACACCCCGTCTCTTCAGAGTTAATACATGTAAATGAGCTTCCAGCAATTTACATCAAAAACCGCAAATTGTCGGGTAGGGATGCCACTTAACTCATTGTTACCATTGTGACGACATAATAAAGGTTTTATATTTTATATGTGAGGGGATAAGAGGTTCGCGGGAAGAAGTGTCAACTACGCCTTGCACAAAATTAGAAATCTTTTTAGCGCGGTAATAGGTGACGTTCCATGGGCCAAGGTAACCTTATGGCGGTTGCGCTTACGTCGCGTAGGACAGCATTAGTATTGAAGCGTCGTTAATAATAGTGTAATCGTCAATTGCCATAAGGTACTACCTGTGGAGCGCCACATATGACGGTGTTATATGAATTATGTGCATATGCAATTCAAGCCCGCGGTCCTACCAGCCCCAACCTACCCTATTTAAGAAACTTAGCAGTAATGATATGAAAATACGTACAAACTCTATGCCTACTTACTTGAGGTTTTTGACATTTTTAACTTAGAGGGCGCCGCCTTTTTCATTTTCCACATAACTACGACATGTAAGTGTCACCGACACCGAACATGCAATGTGGTTGGCCGGTCGAAGTATTTTAATGATGGCGCCAGCATAGGTTTTACCTGTCAATCGTACAAATATTGTGTAATTCTTGTTTTTTTTTATGAATTTTATGGCCTTTACTAGCATTTCATAGATTTTACCTCTTTGCAGGTAAAATCTATGCTGGCTTCATCTATAAAAACCTTTGACAGTTGCCAACCTCTTTCTTTAGCTGCCTATTTTACTTTACTTCTATCTTCTTACCTAGTAGGTAATAGCAGTTTATCTTAATAGTAATAACACAACACACAGCAACACAGTCAACAACAGTCAGTAACAGTGTCTTAGTAGTAGTAGTGTGGAGTTGCAGGCGTACATAGGCTACGGAGATTGCTTAACATCAGGCGGGCCGTATGCTTGTTTGCCACCGACGTAGTATAAAAAAAAATGTAGTTTCTTATTTTCCAAAAAAAAAACAAATTTGCACCTTTTTTGCCACCCAACAGGCATGCTGCATTTGCATTGCATGCATTTTCTTACCTGTAAAGAGGAAAAATATAAATTAGAGCCTTATTAAATTAAGGTTTGTATTTGCGTAGGCAAATAACTGTTGAGTGTAGACTCAAGGAAGGTCTTTGTCCCAAATTCCATCAAACTTTAGAATATTAGTTATATTAATAACGGGTCACTCACGTATTTTAAATCGAAAACGCTCGACATGTTTCACTCCGTACCCGCAGCCCGCAGTCTGCGCCGGTCACCGTCGACGCAAGCTCCTGATGACGCTCCTCAGTACGGAGTGAAACATGTCGAGCGTTTTCGATTTAAAATACGTGAGTGACCCGTTATTAATATATTTAATATGCCTATGTCTCACGGAAGTTTTGTTATTAAAACTAGAATGGCACATTTTACGACCTTGTTGGTAATAGTAAGAGTTTAAACCTCTTTAAAAAAAGTAGTTGATCGTTGATCTTATACACTTATAATATCATCTTTAAAATAAAACATTTTAAAAACTAACAAAATATGGGCCGATCAGACCTGAAATAAAGATTTTCATTTCATTTCAAAATGTATTGTATACGTTTAACTTGAACAATATAATCAATGGAATAACATAGGAAAAACCGTATGTAGCGAAAAGCGCCTACGTACAGAAGACCCGCCTAGCAGGTCGCTGGGAAATTGGGAATAAATGTGTTAAAACAGTCATGACACATTCTCGTCGCTACGCCAGATTGTCGCTACGAAATAATAAATAAAGACCTGCTACATGCTACGGCGTAGAAGGTAATATGAGTCGCCTAACTTCAACTGGTAAATCCATCTGCCAGATTATGCGATTTTGGTATTAAGAAAATGTTATAGGGTAGATATTTGCTGAGAGGGTCGAATGGATTTACCAGAGTTTGAAAAGCGACACAATATGAAGGACAACTCAAACGTACGTTTTGACATCTAAATGATGTCATTTTTACGCTACCTGCGTTCGCGTGTGCATTTCGCACGTACATGTCCGTACTTAAATGTATTTGTGCGAGTGCGTCTCACGGCCGAAGGATAACAAAATGATATCTTTTAGATCTCATTTTGATGTCAAAATGTAAGTTTGAATTACAGGCCAATTCGAACGTGCATACAGTGACATCGGCATGATATCTGAATGATGTCATTAAGTTAAAGTGCATTTCGCTCGTACTTGTCCGCACACGTATTGGCGCGAGGGAGACGCACGATAACTCAATGACATCATTCAGATATCATTCTGATGTAAGTACGTTGTACGTTCGAATGGGCCTGTTAGCCTCAAGTGCAAAATATCTTTAAAAATCAAGGCAATTTATCTAGATTTTTAGTTATGTTACTGTAAAAATCTAGGCAATTTACCCCATCACTAATCGTCTTGAAATTGTGGCAAGTCTAAATACCTACGGTGGCAGATTTTTTCTATTTTCTATTTGAACTCTCACATATAAAAAAATATCATCAAAACATTACCAATACAGACCCTATTCATCACGGCTCGGTCAAAGCTCCCGCCAAAATGCAAGGTCGCAAGGTGATACCTGCCACTTAAAAAACCATTAGCCTAATGCCAAACCCAAAATACTACATAAAATAAAATGAGCAAAGTATGAATGGTATAGAAAGGATGCCAATCTCTTATGGCAGAATTGTTGCAAAAGTGATCGCTTTCAGCTTTAAATAATAGTTCCTAATCTCTCCGGTGGCGCTAGTTAGGCTCTGGGACATGAGTATAACATGAACCATATAAGGCAACAAATAACCCGACCAAATTACGCAGGTTGTTTTTGGTAGTATTTCGGTGTATGGTGGCGCCGCCTAATTACTGTTTTTTAATGGACACTTTTCATAAATAGAGATTTGGCTCCTTTATACAGTCTCCATGGAGCAAAGGTCTCATGATAGACTAGCAAATATTCAAGATGGACAACCTTCATACAACACAGCGTTTCCCGCGTGCTCATCAGTGTTGTAGGTGGCGTTGTTTTTACTGTTTATATGTTTGTCCATGCTTTTCCATTATATATGCATAAAATCGGACAAGAATTAGGCTTAATTATGCTTTAAATCGACTTTGATGGTGACGCGACAAATTATACGTTTTTTTTTTATATTATAAATAGCAGAATAGTGACAATAACTAAAATATTAAAATCCATCTACAACAATTTTAGATTTAAGCTAGTTAGTAATTTAGTTTAGTATTTGTATTGTAGTACCTCTGTATATTTAATTATGTAAAAATTGGTTTTACTTTAAACGATAACGGTTGTCACGAGTCACGGCGTTGTATGGGGGTTTTCAGTCTTCTTTATTTACTAGACTGGTGTCATTAAATATTGATTCGGCCAAATGCCAAAGGCCTGCTGTTTTTGCGTAACGCAATTCCTAAATAGGGAGTATTGCTGCAATGTTCTGCCGCCAGAGTGCAGCACTAGTGCACATCCTAAACCATAGAGTAACATATATACTATGCCTTAAACAGTTAGTAAATTTTGGACTAGTTTTCACTATGATGCATCAAGGCGGTTTGTTTACCGCGAAACAAGAAAATCGAAATTTTGTTATCTGCCTCTCTATCAATCGAATATGCAATTGATAGAGAGGCAGAAACCGAACTTACGATTTTCGTGTTTCGCGGTAGACCCTGTGTCTGTGCTAGTGACGCCCTCTATATTTCCTATTGAATTACTTTCAGCGTCAGTTTAATTTAATGTTGGTTCGTACGCAAATTGACGTCGAAATCTATATATATAAACGTAAAAGTCCTGACTCACTTAAATCAACGCCAAGCCCAAACCGATGGACCTAGAGAGCTGAATTTTTCACAATAGGTAGCTTTTATGACGTTAGTATCCACTAAGAAGGGGTTTTTCAAAATTCATCCCCTAAGGTGGTGAAAAAGGGGTTGAAAGTTTGTATCGAGATCATAAATTTTTTTGAGTGCGGGACATGAAACTTCGTAAAAAGGCATATTATTAAAAAACAAGAAAAGTGATTTCAGCGTTTTTAAAAATTCATCCCCTAAATGGGTTAATAAAGGGTTGAAAGTTTGAATCCATTACAAATACTTTGAAACTTCCTAGAAAGGCATAATAGCCGATTACAAAAAAAAGTATTATTGACGTTTTTGGAAATTCATCCCCTAAAGTTGTTTAAAAGGGGTTGAAAGTTTGTCTTGGTCCTAATTTTATTTTAAGCTAGGTACTTGAAACTTTATAGAAAGATATATAATTAAAAGAGAAAAAAACTAATTTCAGCATTATTGAAAATTCATCCCCCCAAGGTGGTAAAAATGGGGTTGAAAGTTTGTATGGAAATCAAATATTTTTTTGAGTGCGGGACTTGAATCTTTGTATAAAGGCATATTAAAGAATACAAGAAAAGTAATTTAAGCGGTTTTAAATATTCATCCCCTAAAAGGGTTAAAAAGGGGTTGAAAGTGAATCTATTACAAATGCTTTGAAACTTCTTAGAAGGGCATTGTATAAGATTCTAAAAAAGTTATTTCAACGTTCTTAAAAATTCAACCCCTAAAGGGGTTAAAAAGGGGATGTAAGTTTATATGTGGTACAAATTTTCTTTTAAGCTAGGAACTTGAAACTTGGTAAAAATGGCATTATATTAAAATAGACGAAAACTGAATACTTACACAGTTTTTGAAAAGTTTGTATTTATAGTTTCGGGAGCGAATATTTTTTTTTTAAATAGTAGACTTGTAAATCTTTTAAGAGGGTCGAGGGATTATATCGGGAACAATTTTTTTCAGTTAGGGTCTTGAAATTCGTAGTTTGTGAAAGACAAATTTCATGCGTTATATAATTATTAACAAATGATTAACCGTCCCTACTGATATCTTTTGCTGCATAATGTTCTATACCTATTATGCTCATGTAGAATATATAACCACCAACATACAAATTCACGCGTACGAAGTCGCGGGCAACAGCTAGTTAAAGATAAAAGTGAAACATGTTTTTTTGTTTTATTATAATAACGATAAATAATGTTTTTGATTTAATTTGTATTTAATATATTTGTTTCAGTAGGAGGGCTCCTGCGCCATGTATCAATAGTTTATAAAAAATTGAGTAATCATTTCCATATATTAATAAAATAGGTAGTTTACTAATGTAGTTTTAGTGTGTCTTGTAACTAACAATTCTATAAATAATAAAAAAATTCTATCGGCGTTTTTCAATGCGCAACTTACAATTTTTACTTAAAATCTAAAATTTAAACCGAGTGAACACTTTTCATACCTTCTGGCTAAGCTATCAGTGCCAATATAATGAAATATTAGAAGTCATCGATTTGTGTGTATTATTACAATAAAAACACAACGGGTTGCACTCCGGGAGTGCCGGCAGAAGTGAAAACTTGAATATTGTATTTTACCACATAAATGATTAGTACTTTTATACTGATAATTAAAGCAATTCGTGCAAAATTATTCCCTAACCATTCCAACATATCAATCACTTCAACAATATTCTTTTATTGCGCTATCGTACACAAACATAACAATTTATATTACATTAAAAATTTAACACTTACACAGAAAAATCAACTTCCATCCATAATTTCGATCAGGTCACGTGTCCGTCTTACGAATTTTCAATCTGTCGGTCACGTGACCTGTCGCGAAATCTGTCGCGAGTTTAACATTTTTTCCCCATCACAAAAAGTGCACAGCGCCGCTAAAGAAGTTTTCACTTCAAAGATAGAAATAGACCCAGTATTTGTTTACAATCATATAAACCTATGAGTATTTTAACTCGGACAAGATTTATCTCTAGGTGTGTTTCAAATTCTCGAAAATCTCGAAATCCAGTATGCCTACATTGCTCAGCGAAACAAAAATAACTCAGAACAATAACAATTCAGCGGAACGTGGCATCCTAAATACCTCATGAAATATAGCAACACTCGCATTTGGAGAATAAGGATTCGAAGTGCTCAAGAGAAGTGTCATGGGCCGCGACGGTTTAGATCCCTGTATGAGGGTTGCCAGGATTCGTGTGGGGTTGTCCGTCATTTCAAATGTATCATCTCCGACAAAACGTAAAATTTTTGTTTCGGTTTCTATCAGTTTCAGGTAAAAAAAACGGCCAAGTGCGAGTCGGACTCGCACACTAAGGGTTCCGTACCATTACGCAAAAACCGGCAAAAAAATCACGTTTGTTGTATGGGGGGGGATTCACTTAAATATTTATTTTATTATATTTTTAGTATTTGTTGTTATAGCGGCAACAGAAATACATCATCTGTGAAAATTTCAACTGTCTAGCTATCACGGTTCATGAGATACAGCCTGGTGACAGACAGACAGACAGACGGACAGACGGTCAGACAGACAGACAGACGGACAGACGGTCAGACAGACGGACAGACGGACGGACAGACGGACAGACGGACAGTGAAGTCTTAGTAATAGGGTCCCGTTTTTACCCTTTGGGTACGGAACCCTAAAAAACAATCGAAAAGTGGCCTATACCGAAACCTATTTACATTCCAAAAAAAACAGTAGGGTTTTTTATTGTTATTTGGGTCGAACACGATACATTAATTCAGGAAAGAAAGTTCTAGGAACACAAATTAGCTAATAAAATAAATAATGTATAGTTTGTCAAACGTCTGTCTCATTTCAAACATAGACAAAGATAATCATACTATCTTTGTCTTACACTAGTATTAGCACCAAAAAAAAGGATGAGTATACCTATAGTTTCTTTGGTTCTTATTTACTGCCAATTTGGTTTGATCAACTATTATAGATTCGTGTTAGGCGTTATAATTTTTTTAAATATAGACAAAATAATTTCAATATTTTTGTGACATTTTGCTCCTTTTATATGGCAACCCTAATTGCCGCCGTTTTCCAACGTGCGAACATGTGACTGCCATTTGAACATATGAGATGGACCCTTATATTGCCTACATACACCGAAGGGACTCATGCGTATATTAAACTATATTCCTCGCAATGCAATTGTTTCCCCATTTTCTTTTCGCCTCGTTTCTTTGAGGGACGTTGACCAAAGGAATACATTTTTATAAACTGACAAATGCTTTATGAAATTTTCATTTCGTATCTTTCGCCCACTAAAATTTCAGGTAACAGTAAACAACGAAATTTAATACTAATCTTCTAGCTACCGCAAGTCTGTATAAATGCTTTTAAAATCACCTGGCGTTCTCATAAAAATGTAAATTACCTCTGGTTCGCAGTTTAGGAATATCGCAATGGGTGCGTTTTACAACGCTACTCTGGGTTATTACTGGCATAAAACATTTCGCCGTAATGATTGTTATTAGGCAAATCTTAAGGCTGTTGTAAACGCCGTCTTAAAGTCACAAAAACAGCAGCCGCCATACAATCGAAAATACGCTCTCATTTATATATGCAGCCGCAGATAAATTGTACAACATCCGAAGAAGACCTGGAGAAAACTTTAGGGCTTTTTGCCGCTCTCTTTCTCTCTCTCTCATCTTAGCAGTTATTCTGGTTGCATCCTCCGCCATTGCTTCAGAGCCCAGGGTCCGCTTTCCTACTTTTTCTCCTCAACTTCGGACGGTCTTCGGCATCAAATCGTCTATTTGTCTCTATCGCTTGTAAGCCTATGCATGAGCGATAGAGAGGCAGAAACGAAATATCGATTTTCGAAGTAGGCTCTCTTATAGTCTAATCTTTTAATTTAATTGTAAGGCGTATTGGATTGCGAGAAACTGTAAACCCGGCGACGATAAACATTGAGGCCCTATATTCAGGGGTCGGAAACCGGTATTTGCTCCATACAAAAATACCGGTATTATTACGTTATTTTTCGTTCTTTTGTTTATAATTTCATTTTTAATGGGACGTTTTAATAATGCAAAATTGTTTTCTAAATACATGATTCAGTCCTACTTAATGAGCATAAAATAATTCAAAATATTGGGCTATTTCGGGGTTTTTTAAAAATACCGGTTCCGAGCCCTGCCTATATTACTCGAAGATTAAGATAACATCGGGTGTAAACCTCTCTTACCAATAGAGAACGCATGTGTGTTAGTATCTTGTTTTACAACGCAGAAAAATTGAGGCATCAATGCCATTGTAAGAATTAGGTCGTGAAGCTTTTAATTAAAGAGCATACACTAATTGATATGATTAATTTAATTCAGGCAAAATTCTCCAATATCTATAAATGTTAGTTTGTGATTGATGAAAAAAGGCAATTTGAAATGAGCACAAACTTAAACATGGATCAAAATATAAGTTTATGAAAAGGCTTGGGGAGCCAGGGCGTCGCCTGCAGGAAAGGGGCCTCGGCACCGCATCGGGTCGTTCCTGGCACAGGTTGTCCATCGCGGTTCAACGCGGAAAAGCAGTAAGCGTGATGTGATGTGTGCACCTTTGGGTCGGGAGCGATGACATAGACATAGAACATTTTTATTCAACATCACATAAAATGGCAGAGCGACGCGGGGTGCTGGAGTAGAGGCGGTCGAAACTTTGAACATCCCTCGCAAACGAAGTCACTGGTAAGAGCTAGATGAAAAATATAAATATAAATAGGAGCGATATTTTGGCGGAGGGTTCGTGAGACTTAAATCA
Organism: Cydia strobilella; assembly: GCF_947568885.1. Taxonomy (NCBI): domain Eukaryota; kingdom Metazoa; phylum Arthropoda; class Insecta; order Lepidoptera; family Tortricidae; genus Cydia; species Cydia strobilella. Next base: position 5,697,522 of record NC_086052.1, read on the forward strand.
ATGACGGATTGAACTGTCTAATCGCGGCAGTAATGCAACCAACGCAATATCTTATGGAAATTGATAGTGACATCGCCAGCGCTACAGCAGTAACGTTGTAACCACGCTGTAACAACTGCTGCAGTCGCCGTACTAGTAGTAGTAGGTAAGGTGAAGAAGATTTAGTGTGGCTGCGGGTTACGTGTTACTGGCCTTCATTCCGGGCCCGTTTACACATTGATGAGTGTTTAGTGCGAGTTCATACATTTGCCACTAAAAGCAAATAGAAAGTAGCCAATGAATGAATTCGCATAAACAGTAATCAATGCGTAACCATGCACCAATGTGAAGGACAGCAACATTAACCCGCAGCCACACTATCCGTATTGACCTTACATCAAAAGAGAATTTATAAGGTCCTACGTCGTACCGAGAATTCCCGGTCCCCGCAATTCAAAACCGTACCTGAAGCGTTACTCCTAATTACGGATTTACTAGGAAACTCCAGTGTTTTAATTTAGCTCGTTCGTTTCATTTCGTGCTAGAGTCCTTTGACAAGTATTTAGATATTCGGTCTCATAGAGCAGTCTTTACGCCTGACGGAGCGCATCGCAATGGATGATGAGAATTTTGTGCTAAAATTCAATTTTACTGTCGGTTTTGAACATTTAGCGTAAAATACTTTACCTTGATATTTTTACAGGAAGGAGTCAGAATATAAGAAGAAAAAGGGCTTTACTTAATACCTTAGAGATCCAACAGAATAAGAAAACTAAAGTAGATAGGTATATTTAGCGTTAGTTATAAGCTCCAAATCCCGACTGCCCTCCTGGAGATCTGTTTTTTAACCTTCGCGCCTACATTTTTTTTAAATTTGCCGCCTATTTCTACTGACAACATTTGCTTGACCAACTATATTTATAAGGAGTATACCTATATATCTATTATCTAATCCTGTAACACTGCAGTTACAATTACAATACGTACAGCATAAAAACAAAGAAACGGACAGTTCCTTAATCAAAAAACTGCTGAGATAATCCTCAAACAATACCCAATCACGAACGCATCATTAAGCCTCTTGTCCAAAACGTGCTCGTTCCTAATTTTAATCCGGTCCAAACCGATATAACTTGAGCGTTCGAGCGTAATGTGTCCAAACAAAACATGAGGCGAATTCGAACTCGATGGCAATTTTATCTCATTTTCATATTATTCGCCCGTGCATCTCTCTCGTACTTCAGTAAATATCTGTGCAAGTGACGGCGAGATGCGCTGCGAGTTATCAATGGTGAAGGCAAACCTCAAAATGATATTCCCAAGAAAGCAAGTGTTTACTTCTTCGAAAATAGGAAATGGGATATATCACCGTTTTTTGAAAAATCCTAAAGTGTGGCTAAAAACGTGAATGGTTTTTGTCTTTCTCTCATTCTATGGAATCTAAAAAACCGGCCACCGTACTTTTTAGTATTTGTTGTTATAGCGGCAACAGAAATACATCATCTGTGAAAATTTCAACTGTCTAGTTTGGTGACAGACAGACAGACGGACAAACGGACAGACGGACGGACAGCGGTCTTAGTAATAGGGTCCTGTTTTTACCCTTTGGGTACGGAACCCTAAAAAAGCACGTAAAATACGCATGCAAAATTAATGCAAGTAGAATTAGCTTTAATCAGCCTTCCCCATATCAAATCAATAACACATTTTAGAAGTTCGAATACTGTCTGTAACGAGTAATAAATAAGACACAAGAGACGTTTTTCAGTCCAAAACCGTGGCGTTTGTAATTCGTGAATATTAGGTTGACAACTATATATACAGGGGTAATTAAGCTTTGATCTATTGTTGGCTCCTTTGTAATTCCTACTGTTTACTGAGTTCATGCGGCAAGTAATACTAATTAAGTACAAAATGATTCATTGTATTCGCAGCTGTGCGTTTTAGATATCTTTGGTTCGAAGTTACGAGTTTGTAGAAGTCGCAGTGTTAAACTCCAAAAACCTGCCAGTATTCGAATAAAATAAAACTACTGTCAGGTTTCTTTTTTTTATGTAATAGGAAGCAAACGAGCAGACGAGCCGCCTGATGGAAAGCAGTCATCGCCGCCCATGGACATAAGCAACACCAGAGGAGCCACTTATGCGTTGCCCACCTTTGAGTACCCTAAATACCTGCTTCTTGAAGAACCCCATGTCATAGCGAGGGGAAACACCTCAGAAGGTAGCTCATTCCACAACTTGCACGTTCTGGGCAAAAACGAGCGAGATGTCCGCTTGTTTTTGGTTTACCACGTGTCAAGAAAGTGAGAATTCTTAAGGCCTCTACAGACGTAACCGATAATTATGGCTTAAAGGAGGCGCATCAAGGCCATAATTATTGAAAAAAACAGGCCAAGTGCGAGTCGGACTCGCGCACGAAGGGTTCTGTACCATTACGCAGAAAACGGGAAAAAATACGTTTGTTATATACTTAAATATTTATTTTATTCTGTTTTTAGTATTTTTTTCTTATAGCGGCAACAGAAATACATCATCTGTGAAAATTTCAACTGTCTTGCTATCACGGTTCATGAGATACTGCCTGGTGACAGACAGACGGACAGTGGAGTCTTAGTAATAGGGTCCCGTTTTTACCCTTTGGGTACGGAACCCTAAAAACACCGATAATTCCAAGCGATTTGCGCTACATTGCGGCATTCTATTGATCGAATTAATTCGATGCACCTACTAAGCCGGAAATTATCTAAAGTCGTATGCAATTTATTGCAACGTGAATGCAGCCAGTTATATACAACAGCTTCTTTTGTCAAAATTTCGCGTGAGAACGAAAGCGAAAATACACAATAGTTATAACACCATACGGCCGTAGGTTAGACGCGTTGTATGTAGATATGATAATTATTTATTTAATCGAATGCCATAAAAGTCACAAATAAATCGAAAATATAACAGGTATGTCACAAGTTTATATCCAAGGTTCTCAGCCATTGAGCTGCGTCAGAAGTAAGTGAGAACAGGTCATCGGGGGTTCCCCCCGATCTTCGGATCTCCGGGGCTTCGGAGGGGGATATGATAAAGATTGGATAACACTCTTCAGTGGTAACAAATGGTGGCATCTGCTCTATCATGTCGTTATTACGACGATCACTACGTCTGTTTTCATAACCGCATAGTCATAGTTAGGCACGAAAATTTAATGTACGAGTATGTATTATAAATTGACGATGATTAATTGTAGACCTTTGTCTGAAGTCTAAAACTACCAAAACGTTGGAGTTGCTTGGCGGGTCCTTCCTTTTAGCTGGTAGTCTAACTAACCTAACGTGTACAAAACATACTTGTAGAGTTGTAGCCGGTCGGCAGAATGATTTACTATTTCGACGTGTCTCTCCAATTTATTGGATTCGGGTACAATATACGGCATCGCACGGAATAGGGATCGGTATATATACTTGTTTCATTTTATTCTAGGATCGGTAATCTGATTTTACCTATTTAGTTGTACCAAGTAATGTTTTAATATTGAGTCGTATTCTGACCGTTATCAGGTTATAAATTTCGTCAGTGTCGGTTGAAGTACGGACTTTAATATAATTCATCTTTTTTGCAATGTAGTTGGTGTTGGTCCCATATATTTATTAGTCAAAACAATTTCGACAGAGCTTAATGATCACAGCTATGCGGTGGAATAAGACAGCACTATCACTTGCTCCCTCTAACGCATAAATGCGTCCCTTGGACTAGCCTACGCTGGGCCATCGTGTAGAGGAGCCATAATAATACGTACACACAGATAGTGAATAATTGATTTCCATCGTATTTTCTCAGAAACGTTCGTATATTTTGTCATGCTACTTCAGTCAACCTCAGTACTTTTTGTACCGAGACTGACTGAAATAGCAAGACACGTTCGTACGTTTCTGTGAAAATACGATGGAACATCTACTACATCTGTATATATATGTGTATATGTACCCCTTTGTTACAGTAACAGATATTACCACAACAGCGGTTGTTTTCGCAGGTGCTCCGCGCATCCCGGCCGTTGTTATGATAGAGTGAACATGTGCGAATATCTTTATTATTGAATAGTAGTCGCGGATACAAGTAGACGAGAATTGCAGGCCGTTTTTAAATGATTAAAGTTTTTTTTTAACGTCGTTTTAGTCCGCTAAACTATGGCTGCTATCAATTATCATGTATTGTCTTCGGTTAGCGCGATAAATAGTTACTCATGAAATAAAACTATGAAAACGGATTATATCGCGTATATTGAATGTACAATACATCCCGACGTTTCGAACCCTTTACAGCGTTCGTATGGTCAACGGGTGACTGAGGAAAAGCTACAATGTGCAAAACTACCCACATACAAAAACAATATTGACAAGCAGGGTTAGCTTGGTCAGACTCTATACGACTCTGCCTAATCCATTTTGAATAAGTAAGTCGAATAAGAGCCCGATGCTGATTTGACAATTTGTTAAGGTTTTTAAAGTGAAACTTTTATTCTATCGCCCCAAATTTTTTGGGTTGTCTAGCATGTCGCATTACATTAAGGCATTAGTAAAACTTTATTTCTAGTACTTAGAGTTCAAGCAGACTAAGGTTAATTCAGACTAATTCACGAACGAGACTTAATTCACGAAGGCTGATATTTGCTTGTAATTTCCTGACCTTACAGACTGACCTTAATAACTTTAAATACGGTAACTTCAAACTATGTGTCAAATTCTACGGTGAATGGCAAATAGTCATGTCATAATAATGAATTACATCACCATGTTGAGTAGCTGAAATACATTGGCGTGAAGAAAGAGAATATTTATTAAATTAAGATTAAAAACGCGATTTTAACACCATAAATCGAATAATTTTCCGAATATTTTCAGTTAAATGCCTACATCTACAACCCGAAAAAAGTTTCACTTGCATCGTGGTTTCATAAAACCACACAATTACTTTTATCTTATAATATTATGATACAGCCATGACAATCGCTCACAAAAGTAGGGTAGGTAACGTCATTTGTCACGAGTAATAGTCTGTAAACAAGTCAAGTACATGTCTCCATCGCTTACACGATATTTGCAACTGGACACTCAGAAATAAACGCCAATGAACACGTCTCCAGCTTTAATAAAACGGAGTGCGAGCGAATGTTCTCGTTCAGGACAACGGGACAATCTAACCCGAGCTTTTAGCAGAGACAAATAAATAATAAAGACCACTAAACATAGGTGCTGGTGCATTCCACGAGAATGTCCCTTACGAAACGCCATTCTTCTAATGCTGAGCAGTTGCATGCACTTGAATTCTGACATGTAGGTAAAAACGAGTTTCTTGGAATTTCTATATAAAGTAGAATGCAACATTAAAAATATTATAGTAGGTAACGGCACCAATCATGAAACATTTAAGAGAAAATCTTGAGTAGTTTTTGATATATTTCACTGATACTTGTATAATTTCTACGTCTACTGCATTTGCGCATAAGAAGTTTATTGCCCTATTCATCTTTATGTTTTCGGCGTGTTAAATGAAAGATACTGCAAATGGTTTTAACATAATAGGGAATATTACGCAAAACTCTGCGTAGAGGGTGTCACTAGCACAATCACAGGGCCTACCGAGAAACACGAAAATCGAAAGTTCGGTTTCTGCCTCTCTATCACTCTTACCCATTTGAACGATAGAGAGGCAGATAACGAAATTTCGATTTTCGCGTTTAGCGGTAGGCCACCTGTAAACAAACTACCTTGATGAATCAATGTCATAGTGAAAACTTGTCAGCAGAACAAAACATGAACTTCAGACTTTTATGACGCGATTTCTACCCACTGAAACTTCAGGAAAAGTAGCATTTTATGGAGCTTGGCATACTTTAATATTTACGTGTCTTTGCTTTTAGCGAGGAAAGCGTGCGGACAGGGGTTTGAATAAAATAACGAATTCCATGACCTGTCGCTAGATATACCTATAGAGACAGATATGTTGTTACTTATTTTCTATTTTTCCTTTAAGTACTCCTCTATGCAAGCAAAAAGAAAGGGTTAGAATTTTAGTAGTTAATGCATGTGCGTGTGTATCATGTTTGTGTTGTGAACTGAACTGACTTTGAATGTGTATCATGTTAGTCTTCGAAGTTAGTTCTGTTGTGAACTAACTTTGAAGATTTTGATGTCAATCCATAACTTTTATTTGTAGTTAGGTACCACGCGACACTATCACAGAACTGCTAAAAATCATAACCCTTCCCTTTCGTCTCGCCGTAGTAGTCGGGTGTAAGACAGTTGTTCACGGGATATCTTTAAACAACCCGCTCCTCCTTAGAGCACTTACATATAGGTATAAAATAATCTTTTAGACACAACGCACACTAACATAGTTAAAATATCCAGTGACATAAGAATAGTTTACGTTTGTGTGTCTTTAAAAAGCTGTCAGTCAGACGCCACGACACCGAAGTGTCAAAACTGAAATTGAACTTTATGCATATGCACGTAGGTCCAAGTTGGTCTGTGGTCAGTGACGGATTAATTCGTCTTCGGCGTTGGACCTACGGTGCGGATATACCTATATATACGTCATTGGCGACAAAAAAGTTAAAATTACCTTGATAGCGTTAAACAAAGTTAATGTCTACTTGAATAGATACCATATTTCCATAGGTCGAAATTAAACCCTGCCAGGCGTGGCTCACTCCGCGATTTCGTCGCGTCGCTACAAGTACATGCGGTACAATTTTGGTGTCTAGCCATTGTATATAGTTACCGCGCACCGCTACGGACCGGATGCCTCCTCGCGCTTGCTCCACCTTGCGATCATATCTGTCGTACGTGTTTTGTTAGAGAGTGTACCTTCTGTACCTAGTTCTGTATTATTTATTCTATGAGTGCATCAACTTAGAAAACCAGTTATCTCACTAATTATCCCTACACAACACTCTAGAACCTTAATCACCCGCCCGAGCACGTCACCTGCCTTTATTTTCCCCCATTTCCTTTTCAATCAAGCCAGTGACATCAGCCAACACTATTTTCATCACACTAAACATTGATCGAGCACTGTTCTAAGTACCCAAATCCTCAGGGGGGTCGTTCCAAACGTATACAGTACATATACGTACACAGAAAAAAAGGTTGATATGAACCAAGAAAAATATTCTTGAACGAAGAAAATTTGAAGGAAGACCGAATTAATCTTGCACCAAGAAAAAGTTCTTGGCTGGAAATTTTTTTTCTTAGCTTAATAATTTTTTTCTTAGACCAAGAATTATTTTTTTGTTCAAGATAATTTTTGTCTTTCTTTTTTTCTTGATTCAAGAATTTTTTCTTGGTTCAAGTCAACTTTTTTTCTGTGTATGGGTATGCTTGGGTGAGTCGATTGTTTGAGCAGACCTGTATAGAAGAACCTTAGATTTAGAACCCTGGGTTTGGATACAGTCAGCAGCAAAACTTGCTAAGCGGGCGAGATGATCTAAACCACGACACGCTCTTATTCTCTTAACAATAAAGTCGCGTCAAGATCATTTTGAACACCTCGCCCGCTTAGCAACTATTGCTGCTGACTTTACCTAATTCTGAATTGCTCATTGTTCAACTAACGATGATTGGCCAAAAACAGTAGAAATAAGATAAAAATAGCAGTTCTAGCAAACTTACAAAGTAATTACAACAAACTTACTTAGTTTATTACGAGTATATACAAAGTTCTTAAGCATCACAAAAGTAAATATTCTGTATGTGGCCTAATAGTCCTAATATTAATAATAAAATGTATACTCTGGCAAGCCAGTTTGTCAGTAGAAAAAGGCGCGAAATTCAAAATTTATATGGAAGACCGACCTTTTTCTACTGAAGGAAATTGCTTGCCAATCTATGGTATGCTATGCAGCTGGCTTTATAGGTACTCTTTGATCGTTGTGTTTATGGTCATTTTAGTTTTAGAGTTACGTACCCAAAGGGTAAAAACGGGACCTTATTACTAAGACCCCACTGTCCGTCTGTCTGTCACCAGGCTGTATCTCATGAACCGTGACAGCTAGACAGTTAGTTAGTTAGTTAGTTTTGCTGGGCATTTTCCGCAACTCGACATCCAATGTGCCTATTTTGCGTGAAACGAGGTAGCGCTACTCTAACCACCCCAGCTCCTCCACGAAGCCTAGCAAGGTCTTCAGGTTGCTAGTTGCTTCCTTTAGTGTGCATGGATTTCCTAGGTATTTGCTCCTATATACTTCTAGCTAGACAGTTGAAATTTTCACAGACGATGTATTTCTGTTGCCGCTATAACAACAAATACTACTACGGAACTCTCGGGCGAGTCCGACTGGCACTTGTCCGGATTTTTATAGAGCACTGTCAGATAGCGTTAGAGCGGGAATATTGATTTTGATAAAAGTTGCAGACATCATTATTAGTTATCACAAATGTGGTGGCCCCTTTACACTGGTGTTCTACAACTCAAACCAATAAGAACAAGGCCAGGTACTAATCCATCACGCTTAAATCACTCCATGATTAATATACCGGATATCCAACTCGAATTTAGTCGACTCACGGCGATCATTAGGCTTCCGGACGACCAAGTTTTTGCCCGCCATTTTACTTATTCCGGTTTTGCCCGTGATTTGCCGGATAAGTTTGATGTTGGGAAATGTTATTTATGGCTAGCAACTTTGTTTCTTGTTTATGTCTAATTTGAGTCATGTAATGCACATCGATAAAATGGTTTATTTATTTTATAACATGCTTTAGAAGTACTAAATACAGATTGCTGTTTAGTCAAAGTCACGTCTAGATCAGGACTTCAGGACCGGCCGGACGGGTGACTATGACTACTAGTGAGAAAGTATGAACTTTTTGGTCCTTGATCGTCCACTAAGTGTCACCTGACAAGACCATGGACGTGTCCACACCCGTACATTTTAAACACGATTTTAGCAAGTTAGGCCTTATTACCCGCCAGCCCTTATTATAAGCCCATTTTCATTTTCCTACATCTGGTGAAACTGATTTTTGAACAAGATCGTTTAGAAAACGTTTAACGTCGCGGAATGTATTTATTTGATAAACTTTTTTTTTGTAAAACCGTAGTTAATGTTTGAAAAGCTGATTGTGTAAGTCCGTTTATACTCATAAACCAAAGAAAAATATTAAAGCCAGAATGTTATTCACAGTATATGGCCACATATAGGATATTCACTGCACTGTTATGCTTATTGTCTGGCAAAAAAGAGTAGAAATTAAAAAGTGGCAACACTGTAGTGTCGTCCCGTTTTTCTTAGATAGGTTTGAAAGGGACAACAGACTGTACAGACAAGACTGTACAGTAGGGTAATTACATTTGAGAATTTTGTAGGGGTTTAACAACCATAAACCAGTCTAGAACAAGCATTTAACTGCTGCCCTGTCACACATGATTTCAATTGGCACGACTGATATCAGCACGCATCGTCACGCGCACGAAATATCAATTCACTACAATTGGAAGTTAGAGTTAGACCAAGATAAGTCTGCAACGATTTTGATAGCACACGCAGTGCGTTGTTTTAAATGTCAAAATTCTATTAAATTATGACGTATAAATAACGCACTGCGTATGCTGCTATCAAAAGCGTTACAGGCTTTTTTTTGGTCTAACTCTATTTATTAATTGCCATTCTTGCTTCAAATGGTTGGACAGTTTGTTTTGATATCACTATAAAATGCTCATTGTTAAATTAACAATGATTGGCTATAATAGTGGTGCTTTTGTTTAAGTGTTAGAAGATGATCTAAGATGGTATTTAAAAATACGTTTGAACAATACCGTCAAATATTAAATTTCGGATTACCCATGCTTTCAGTCGTAGGTACGATCAAGGTATTAAATATCGACACGGACAAAATGTCAAAATATGTGTATATACATGACCTTTTTCCCACAGTTCGCGGAATAAATGCCCTGAGTTTTCCCAGTTGTTATGCAATGAAAAAAAAATGAATGAAAGACTTATTTCAGGCAACTAGCATACATATTACAAACAATCTATTTTAAAACTAAAAACCGGCCAAGTGCGAGTCTGACTCGCGCACGAAGAGTTCCGTACCATTACAGAAAAAAACAGCAAAACAATCACGTTTGTTGTATGGGAGCCCCATTTAAATATTTATATTATTTTAACAGAAATACATCATCTGTGAAAATTTCCACTGTCTAGCTATCACGGTTCCTGAGATTCAGCCTGGTGACAGACAGACAGACGCACAGACGGACAGCGGAGTCTTAGTAATAGGGTCCCGTTTTTACCCTTTGGGTACGGAACCCTAAAAACTACAAAACACATTATGGTTCCGATGTACGACGCAACCCCGCAGTGTGAGGGAACAGGCCGTGGAACCGCCGGAACTTGAGACCCCTTGGCCAAAACTCCTCCTTCATGTATACCTACTTATTGTGTATGTCGGCAAACCTAATTATAGAAGATGGAGTAGGTTGTAAGGACTAATCTTTTGTATTCATGTTTCATGTTACCTATTCTGTTCGCCTTTTCAAGTAACTTAACGTTAATGTCTAGCTTAACTTTAAGCGAAGCTGCTTAAGGCCTATCGCCGCCGACGATCGGCGAGAAGCGATTAGCAATGTACGACGAGTTTAATTTCGCAGCTTTGCTCTAGGAAAAAAAAAGTTTGTATAGTTATAGTTAACGCTATCTCTACTGAGCTCGTTCACTTACGTACTAACAATGGCATTTTGTTAACCAAAAGCCATTATTTCTTTTGTGTGAGCGCGTGGCCTTTTTGTGCCTGAGGCTCACACTGCTCACACACGATGGCCACGCGCTCAGGCACAAAGGCCATGCGCTCCAACAAAAGAAATAATGGCTTTTGTTTAACAGAATGCCATTGTTAGTACAGGTAAGTGAACGAGCTCAGTAGAGATAGCGTTAACTATAACGCGACCATGGCGAGCGCGTGGCCATTGTGTGTGAGCCTCAGGCACAAAAAGGCCACGCGGTCACACAAAAGAAATAATGGCTTTTGTTTAACAGAATGCCATTGTTAGTACGTAAGTGAACGAGCTCAGTAGAGATAGCGTTAACTATAAATAGTGTGGATAGTCAGAAAAAAAATTTAGGTACTCACACAGGATCATTATCTACAGTCGCCATCAGATATATCGAAGCGGCAGAGGTACTCAAAAATATCTGATCACGCACTTTTACGCCTTGACCTCCTATTGCCTCTATTAGGCATGTTCAATTTGAGAGCACCTTGGCCGCTCCGATATATCGGATGGCGGGTGTACAAGTTAATTTCTTGCGCGAGAAAATACGTCGTCCTTTGCGTTTCACGCCAACACTTATTCAAATTAAACGAGCACAAGTAACGCTCATTTCCCAATTTAAACATAACTATGCAAGCGATTATGTCACTAATTGCTAGGCTATTAAATCATAAAACAACAAACATTCGCAAGAACCTAATGCAGTTTAGTTCTGATCTGAAGTCGTTTCTAAAGAATCAGTGTCGTCAATACGGCCACATGTTTGCAGTAGTTGCGTCGGCAGTAAAAATGTCGTAAACGTCGTGAGTGCACTAGCGCATAATATTAGGAAGTGTTTTATGACCGTACAGCCATTTGACAATGGGTTATGAGATGCTGTTTAGGGCACTTGACGTGTAGCCGTGCTATATTGAACTAACAAAACGATGACAGTCTAGTCGAAGCAATGAAAACTGGGAATTATTTCCGGTAATTTTACGCAAACTGGTACTCTTGCTCGTTGCTTATTTTCCTGTGAAACTTCTATAACAAAAAAAGATCCATGATATAAAAAAAAACAAGTTTATTGTTTATAATTCATTGTCGTTTATTGCATACATGCTCATTGATGCATAGGAATACATGGTTTTAAAGAGCCTTATCACACTGGCGATTTACGGGAGATTTGAATTATCCCCGCAAGCGCGTAACGATAATGTCATAAAGGCTCTAAAAATTAAACTTTAACTTATACGAAGATAATCCAGTTAGGTTGGATGTGACTGAATACAAAAAATGAGTAGCAGGCGAGACCCATTCAATGAAAATTGCATCTGTATATGGACGAAGGTGACAGTGAAAATGTACAACAATGAAAACAAACGACGTAATAAGGTTAGATGCGATAAGAGAAACACTTGTAGGAAGTCCTCAAACTATTTCTTTTGCCCGAGCAAAATAAACTCGGTTTCTCTTACCTTACATGACCTTATAGGTAATATGCGGAAGTCCAGGGACCGGACAACCCTTTCCGCGATAAAACCCTTTCAATGGGCGACACTTAAACACGGCTAACACATTGAAAGACTTTCCCTTTTGAACTGCAAGCCCATTCATACCCTTACCTTTGACTAACCCTTACCGAAAAGCTAACCAAAAATAAGGCTAGCTCTTAATAAGGGTTACCCTTATCTTTAAGCGATTTTTATAAAGGTTTCCCTTTGCGTGAAAGAGACAGGATTAGTATATATCTACGGTAGTGTATGAAAAGGAAAGAAAATACGTGCCTAGTCAAAGAACGCCGCCGTCGCCGCCGACGATCGCTCGGATTCGAAGTAATGTGTGCTTTATGAACAAGGTAGACGACTTAAATTAGCACGCTTATATGCTAAAAGGGAAGCCCTTTATAAGGCTAACCCTTATAAGCAATATGCAAGGTGTTGGTGAGCGGATGATAAGGGTTTTGTAAGGGTATTTGGGCTACCGATTACTCAAATGTGGTAGCTTTATATAAGGGTTTTTAAAAGCAAAACAAAGGGTTTCGTCTGGCAAAGGGTATGGTGAGTTAAGCCTTATGCAATACCCTTATAAAACCCCGATAAGGGATAGCGGGCCGGTCCCTGTGCGGAACACGAGTCGATCTCATTACTGCTGTTTTTTACACACTTCTCAATTTCTCAAAACACATTATTGTGTATTGTTGTTTATAGTTAATACATGCAAATTTTTTACAGCGTTACAGCAAAACTAATGCACTACACAAATTAATGAAAAAGATAAAAAGTATATACAAGGAATGACAGATAACAAAACAATTTTAAGTGACATCCAGAGTTTCACAGTACGCCAGACATGTCCGACATATATTCGCCCAAGAAGTTGCAAAAATATCACTTTCTGGTGCCCATGACAGAAGCGAGTTCAACAGACTTAGGGCTCGCACGGCCGGAGAGTTTCTGTGCGCTACAGTGAGTGCGGTTGGGACTGCCAATAGATTATGAATTCGCGGTCTCGGGGGAATTCTGGGCACAAAGGGGAAGATTATACACATAATTACTACGAGCGAGTTAACAATGGAACAAATCGAAATTCCATCGCACAGCTATCATTAGGGTCGATCGCTAACGCTCAACTTGGAATCCCAAACAAAAGCGTTTCTAACCTTAGATTCCGTAAGGGCATCGTTAAATTTAATTCCGGTTCAAGTTCAATATCCAACGAGCCCCCGGACACCTGTAATGGCTCTGAAGTACCAGAGCGGACTGGATTTTGGGGCTTTGCAAGTTTTTTACACTGTTTCTTCTTTTATAGTGTTAAACCTATCGATAAGTCTATATTATTAATTTCAATTTGCCATACTTACTATCAATCGTATAACGTATAACCATGCTAGTAGAATATCCAGCGTTCCTTAAATTTTGTTTCAAATTTCAAAATCCTTAATAATTTCCTTTTCCCAGTGTGGATTTTCAGGAATTACCAATTTTTATCAGATTATTTACCTTCCGGGTCAAGTATAATTTTACAGTCGTTATATAATTTTTAATGTATGAAACTACTACATATTCTACAATGTTTTTCCTGAAATAAACCGGCCGCCACCTCCCGGTCTACGATTAGGTACTATACTGGGCCGATATTAGATTTCCACAATGTTATGATTCATCTTTATACCCTAGCTACCAGCTGCTGTATAATGCCTGCAGACCTTTATCTGAACCTTAATCTAAGCTATAGTTTATAAACCATGGGCTCAAGTAACCTGACAGATTTTAACCACGCATTCCTGAGGTCATCAAGAGCAAAAAATGTTACACTTTAGGACTTGGTCAAATTCGGCAATTTTTTTTTTGTGAAGAGTTAGAGCAAGAAAAGTCTGCAACGATTTTGATAGACGCTGTGCAAGTGTTATTTTAAACGTCAAACTTCTATGAAAATATGACGTATAAATAACACTTGCACAGCGTCTATCAAAATCGTTGCAGACTTATCTTGGTCTAACTCTATTTGTTTTCTGCACACGACACCTTATTTCTTTTTTTTTTTACATCTTGGCGAAGAAATAAACATTACAACGAATAAGTTTAAGTTATTTACAAATAAATTTTGCGAGTTTCCTTTAAAACTTTAATGTCTGTCAGTAAGTATGTCTAAAACAAGTCACATAGTGGCAGCGTCGCAACTCGCAGCCAAAAAGTCGTTTTTCACCGAGAACAGAAACAAATTTTCACAAGAATTTCCATTCTCTAAAACCAAATTCTATGCGGTCAATAATACACCTTTATAATCTGTCTGGCAAGAATAGGTTTAGATTTTTATAGTATAGTCAAGATCAAAAACTGTTGACAGCTAAAGTAATCAAATACATAATAGGTATAAATCACAACAAATATTTAATATTGTTATTATATTGCTTAAGGTAACAAACTTAAGGAATATCATAATATATGGCTACTCTGGTTGTCCAACTATTTGACGTTTACTGTACGAAATAAAAGCAAAAAAAATCCTGACAGTTTCATAAGCTGGATCTTCTCGGGGGCCCCTTTTTCTTAAGTCTGAAGTGTCTAAAGACTGAAGTGTTGACATTAACTTTAATCGGTTCTTAAACAAGTAAACGGTAGACTAAATTTACTTATTAAAGTCCGAACCTCGTCAAAAACTTCCATGACTTCCATCTATCTAGTCTTTGTTCACTAACTTCCATTGAATTGGAATTTAATTAATTCTGCGATCTAATAAATCTCCCACCTTTTGGAGATGACATCTTTTGAAGGGAAACAAAAGTGAATTAATAAGAAAATCGATATAATTGAAATTTTATTCCGATTTAAAGCAATTGAAGGCCGTGTAAAGTCATTGAAGGCCGTTTAAAGTCATTTTAAACTGCCTTTTAATGTGAAAGTATACACCCCTATACCTACTAATATTATAAATGCGAGAGTAACTCTGTCTGCCTGGAGTCTGGACTGTCTGTTCTGTTACCTCTTCACGCTTAAACCGATTTAGGTGAATATTTGGTTTAGAAATAGTTCGAGGCCCGAGGAAGGACATACTGTCCGCGCCCACGCACCAATTCCGTGCATTCGGAGGTCGAGGAAGTGGGGGGGTGTGCGCCGCGCCCGCGTACATACAAAATGACACTACTCTGTCATGACGCCCAACATTCCTAACATTCCTCAGCCTTGCACGGAATTCGCGCGCGGACAGTAGGATAGTTTTATCCATCATCATCATTCAAGAACTTGCATCCGATTTTCGTTACATTGCGGTAATGTTTTAATGTTTATTTGGGCACAAACGGTACATGTTTCTTATAACTAGTGTCTTATACATAATTCATAAACCAGGACAGTTGCCACCACTTAATAGCTAGGTAGGTAGGTAGGTTGGTCGATCGACTAAATTTATTGTACTCTGTAGTTAGCAATAATATCAGATATTTTAGTTTAACATTTTCTGTATTCATTTCTGAAAACATGAGATTCCCAAAGATAGATTGTAGCTATAAAATTTGATACTTTCACAGCGAAATTCAATTTATGTTCCATCAAAATGTTGAGATTATATTTTTGTACACAGTTCACTGTTTATTTTTGTCGAGAACTCGACACATTCAGCAGGGGTATCATGGTCGCATTTTTATCACCTGTCATGCCATGCGTCACTTTCGCACTTACATATTTGTTAGAACGTGACAGGCATGGTGACAAATGATAAAGAGCCGACCATCTTAGCCCTACAGGTTTTGCTTTCACAAAGGTTAAAAATTTATAGAAGAAAGTACCTACTTCTTTTTATACACTTAGGGCCACTTGCACCATTCACTAACCCGGGGTTAACCGGTTAAGCCTGGAGTTACAATGGTTACCAGTACAATTTGACACTGGGTTAACGGTTTAACCGGTTAAACCCGGGTTTGTGGGATCGTGCAAGTGGCGCTCAGGGTGGATTACAGACTGTACGATAGTGGTTTTACCTACACTACCTACTATATATTACTTATATGGGGCATTTTCTATGAAAAGGGACCTTATTGCCGATGGCGCTTACGCCGCACAGCGTCGCGCGGTATTGTATTTATATCAGAGCATCGTTAATAATGGCGTAAGCGCCATTGACAATAAGGTCCCTTTTTATAGAAAATACCACATATTATATGAACGTGAATATTTTTAGTAGGACCGTGAACATGAACAATGGAAATCCCTTTTGTGAGCCCTATGTCCCTGATGAGGGACAACAGGATACCATCATCATCACCATCACCTTACGTTCTTGCTGCTGAGGTGAAAAATGTTTATATTTGTATTTATTTGCATAATCATAGATGTTTGTCACAGGAGGCCAAAGTTAAGCATATGAGGATTTTGAGACTAGTCGCGACGCTCAAATTCTAAATTAGAAGCTTTTGCTTGCTCGAGACTCAAAATTAGTATTTACAGTTTTTATCTCTTGTTACACAAATATCAATTTCGATCTAGATAAGGTACCTGCGCCAAAGAAGACCCGGTTCTTAAGCTTGCCTACTTTCAAAATTTCATACTTGAATAAAGTGTGAATGGGTTTAAATTTTGCCGCCATGTTCGCTAGCAGCATAGACAAAACTGCAAGTCCATATTAAACATAATAAAAATAAAAATAACGATGGACCTTCTTTGGTGCGGGTACCTTAATTATGCATTTAATATGAATAAGATGAAACTCGAAAGACCAAAGGAAGTTTCATGGATGGGATGGGTGCGTGCGGCCCATGACAGCATCCGCTTGGTGTGCCCCCCTTACATTTCAAAAAAGTGGTAAGAAGGGATCTACGTGTTGGCTTCGGCTCCGCGCACACTTCCCAAATGTCCGGAACACCATTGTTCCGTGATGGGTAAAGACATAAAAATAATAATTCTAGGAACTCCATATTTATATAAAATCCATAGACTACGAAATACCAACACCATTACATCACACTACTGAAGTTAACAAAAGACTCGATAAAAGGTAAACATCCCAGCAAACCCACAAAATCAACCTTGAACAACCACGATTTATGTTCAAACTCTGTCAACGGGATCGCAGACTAATCGTAGGTCGTACTTGTGATGGAGCGAGGTCTACCGCCATAAATAAAGCATCAGATGGCCTGTAACGCTCTCCATTATATCGTTTACCGCTGTGGATAAAAGCATAGGTCATTTTCGCATTTGTCAAACGTAAAAGTATTTATATCGGTTGCGATAAATGACATAATATTCATAATAAAGACCAAGACCTCCACTATAAAGTGACATAAAATACAGCTTGTACAAAAACTACTTTCATGCCGACTTATCTAAAGGGGCCCACTGACTATCAGTCCGCCGGAACAAAAATTTGACAGTGCCGAACAACTGACAGGCTGATATCGTCCGGCAGACTGATAGTCAGTGGGCCCCTTAAGAATTTACGTAAGTACCTACTTCTTAGAAACTTTTTACAGGTGGTTTTGATATGGTAAAGTTTTAACTGCCATCAAAGAAACGTTTTTCGAAAAATAAACTTCGGTTAGGGCGTCATTTTTGTCATTTTCGAAGTCGTGTTCGCCGACATTGTATTCCTTGTCATTATAGCTATTAATGTTTAGTTTTTGGCATTCAAAAGTTTTAAATATAAATCAATCAATCAATCATTTATTTCTTTGAATGTGGTACGTTAGTAAAGATGTAATAAAACAATATTGTTCAGCACATCCTGCCTGAATAGGCCTAGAAATAATGAGTTTTATTTACCTTAACTGTATTATGCAATTAATAATGAAATTAAATTGAACATAAAGTTATAAGTAAGTTAATAGGGAAATGCTTGGAACACAATTTTTTACTCCGTAACTTTGTTTCGACTAGTTAGGTGAACATATCAAAAGTCGCCGGCCGTAGCCTTTGAGCTGGGGGGGAGAGGGGGGTAAGAAGGTCCCATTATTCGGTTTTTGATTTATATCTTGGCAACTTTGCATCTTAGCGACATGTTTACTTAGACAAACTACTGAAAGCTGATTAAAATATGTTTAATTTAGTCAAGTTTTTCGATATCTTTTCGATATCCATTAATAGCGTAGGCCGATTTGCTCAAGTACTGATATAAGTCATCTATGTGATTTTTTCAAGTTAACAGATAATCTATTAATAAATCTAGAAATTTAATAACAGCTACATTCTCTATTGTTGCACCTTCGTAGTTAACTGCTATATTGTTAGATTGTGTTGATGTCCAGTGATGAAAATGCATTACATTTGTCTTATTTAAATTAATTATTAAATTAAGCCATGTTATTATGTATATTTAATTCTGTACTTATATCATGTTCATAGTTTTTTAAATCATTACAGCGTATAATTGATGTACTATCGTCCACAAATAAAACAATTGGATAATTGATATTCTTCGGCAAATCATTAATATAGACTAAAAACAAAGCGGATCGAGTACACTTCCCTCAGGAACCCCATGTTGTATAATTGTATAAAGTGTTCTCCAGAAGTATATCTACATTGTTTTTTGGTTGCATTGCATATTCTTGATATCTCAGTATATTGTGTCCTATTTTTTAAATAAGACGAAATATGATTCAATAATTAATAAAAAAGTCGAGATTGTCTTATTATATCAGCGATAACGCAACAGCGATATTTATATGCGGATCGTGAACCTTTATCTAACCGATGAAACCGTACGTAACGCATATGACTGTCTGGGTAACCAATATAACAAAGCTATAAATAATTTCTTATAATAGAATGCCTATACCTACGATACAAGTCTTACAGCGCAGTATTTCTTTCGCACCTCAATCACGTCATAACGAACTCAAATAAGACCCGTCATGAACCATAGAAATAGATTCACACTCTTTTTAATATATTCACTGTTAAATGAAACGATACATTCTGTTTTAGAGCCAAGAACATGTCACTGGATGTAATTTTTCAACCGTTTTTTTTTTTACTTTAAAATAACAGCATCATAAATTTTAATTCAATATTCAGATAACGGTATGTCTGTAAATATGTATAGCAATATAAACAGTGACTAATATTCAGCATAGTGATTATAACAATGTAAACTACTGGTAATGAAAAATGTTCTAAATAAACATATCCAAGCAATCAACACAGGAAGCCAGTACAGAGAAACATTTGAGTCAACTGTTTATTAATTATATAATCCAGTAACTTTGTCGCCTTTTGTGACGTGGTTCATTTGCGTCAAATCCGGTAGTTCTGATTTTTTGCTGACTTGTTTATGACGTTGGCCCAATGAATAATCCAAGTTTGTAACTTCGATTGCCGAACACAACTTTGTCAAATTTCTCGTTTTTTTTTTAGATTTTGGCGCAAATCTGCGTTCGGCGCTCGAGGTCTCAAACTTGGATTATTCATTGGGCCAACGTCATAAACAAGTCTACAAAAAATCAGAACTACCGGATTTGACACAAACGCTAAATGTATAAAGTGACTGTATTAATATTTGTACATGTTTCATAAAATGTTCTTAGGCTCTATAGAATAATAACTTATTTCAAATACACCTTGGCGAATTTTAAATAACAAAGAGGTTTTATACTATTGTTGAATGAATAGGCATATTTTTTATTGTCTGTAGCACAAAAAACGTTAGCTCATTAATTCATTAAATTCAATTTATGCTGTTTGAATGAATATAACTTCTATTAAATATATTAAGAACGGGTCACTCGCGTATTTTAAGTCGAAAAACGCTCGACATGTTTCACTCCGTACCGAGCAGTATCGTCAGGAGCTTGCGTTGACGGTGACGGACCGGCACATATCGGGCGTTTTTCGACTAAATACGTGAGTGACCCGTTCTTAATATATTTAACATGTCTGTGTCTCACGGAAGTTTTGTTATTAAAATAGAAATTCTAATCTAACTCATAGTTTGAAATAGTAAAATGTTGATGGTTGAAATTGCGTGATATTTGACATTATTGCTGTATATCCCTACTGGAAGTCCCCGACAATTTAAAAAAGAAAATATTTTTATTAAAAATATTTTCTTTTTTAAATTTTAATCTACGATGTTGAAAAGTTGATGGGTTAGAATTATTGGATTGGGAAGGTCTTGAATAACGGTAATCTGTGTGTTATACTCCCAAAGAAGAGACGCTTTCCACATTGATTTCCGTACATTGACCCGCCTGTTGCTATTTCTATCCCACGCGCATAATTATACAGCTGTCAAGCTCGCACACATTGACAACCGGCGGGATGTAATATATAGTTTGTCAAAGGACTACAGAAAGAATCATACTATCTTTGTCTTACACTAGTATTAACACCCAAAAGAATAGGTTGAGTGTAGTTTTTTTTTTTACTGACTATTTGGTTTGATCAACTGTAAAGCGAGGTTTAGACTAGCAAGAACTTGCATGCAATTTTCATTACATTCTGTATCTGATCAACATTTTGAATGCAGCTCAGTAGTCGGCAATGTAACGTAAATTGCATGCAAGTTTATGCTAGTCTGAACCTCGCTTAAGGTTAGATATGCTTGTGCAATAGAGATAGCAACCAGATATCGTTCGCATCACTCGGTTCAGCTGAACGTGTACCTTACTGGTGTGCGCGCTTTTATACCAAACTGGTGCGCAGTATTCCGCTGGAGAGTATACAAGTGCCATAGAAGATGTTCGCAGTACGTCAGCTCGAGCGCCCCACGAAGTTCCGGCCAGCTTATTTACAAGGTTTACCCGGGTCTTTACCTTTTGGGCTAGGTTATCCAAGTGTGCCTAATATGTTAGTGACCAGCGTGACTCCTAGGTATTTCGGATTGGGATTGTGGCGGATTTTTTGACCGCAAAAAGTAACATTTTTAGATATATCAAATAGTTTTAGTCCCAAAACTCAGCTACCTTCTTCTCCTATACTTCGTTTTTTTAGCATTCAAAAGGGTAAACAATCTTGATGTGTCTTTGTATTGAAAAACGCTATTTAAAAACAATTACTTATGAAACCAAAAGAATGTAAATGATATTGTATGTGACGTTTTCAAGCAAAAAGTACCACATTGTCGCTTGCTATAAGGACGAAATTTGCTTGTATCCTTATACAAATAGCAACAATCCAAACAACAATATGGTACCAGTTGCTTGAAAACGACACATATATACTATATAATTGTTGCATATTAGCTGCAACTTATTTTAAGTGTTTTTCAATAAAAAATCACGTCAGGATCGCTTACCTTATTTCTTTTGCCAAAAAAAAGTGAAGTATACTAGAGAATCACAACTTCTCTCCCAACTACCTGAGATAACTGGTAGACCATTGAAATTGTTTGTTTTTTAGCTTTATAATAGAGTGACAACAGCCTGGTTGTTTTCTATTTACATTTACTGTTGGCATCAACCAATAATTATATACACAAACATATGCTAAGCAAACATTCAACAAGTCCATCATATGTGTCGTTTTCAAGCAACTGGTACCACATTGTTGCTTGCCATGGCGCTGTGACAGGTTATTTGTATAAGGATACAAGAAAATTTCGTCCTTATAGCAAACGACAATATGATACCTTTTGCTTGAAAACGTCACATATGATATTTTATCCCAATAGATCAGCAATTTCCCAAACTATGGGTTGTGACCCATTGGTGGGTCGCGAGCGAATATTGAGAAGGCCATGGAACTTACTAGGGCATCTGAGCATTACCAATAATATTTTATGCCCCCTTTTTAAGACGGCCAAGAGGTGGGTCCCGAATTTGGCAGTTTTTGTTAGGTGGGTCAGAACCCAGTCAACTTTGGAAACCACTGCAATAGATTATTATAGAGCATAAATAAAATTTTGATTGAACAAGTTTCAAGCTGAGAATAAAACCGCTGATCTCATTGACAAGCAAAATTATTTTTGTTACCATTAATTTTATTTTTGAATGTTTTCACAACAAATATATTCCTTAACAATGTATAAAAATCAACAAAAACCAAACATTTAAAAAACTTTAAAAACAAGAGGCGGAAAGAATAATGGTAGTTTGAAAATTATGTCTAATATGATCTCGGACACAAACAATATAAAAAAACTATTTATATATGGGTTAAAAAATATTACTAAGCATTTATAAAATGTGAAAAGGTCAATGAGATTCATTCATACAGTCAAGGGCATAAATATATATACATTCCCAAAGTTTTAAAAATATGTGTACGCTCTTACACCTTAGACAATATAGTTGTGTTCACATACTTTTGAGCCATTTGTCTGGATCTATATTTTTGCCTTCGACTGTACAAAGAACAGTAGACTGCCAGTATAATTTTTTTGCTGATGTCAATTATTTCCACAAAAACCAATGGTAACTATATAAGAAATATATTTGTATTTTACCTACATTTTGTAATTTACTTGTTTAAGGCAAATTACAAAATGTATGTAGCTTTAATCAATAAGGAAGTAAGAAGAATAACATTTCTTAATTAATTTCCTTGAGCATTATTCAGTAACAATAATGAGATAAAACAACAGGCCTTGCCTTAACTAAAATCGTAGAGTAACAGGAAAATACAATAGGTATGCAGACCATTTATAATCTAATTAGTTTTGGTGCATAAATAATAAGCAAGAATAATTGATTACCTGGGCTTATAGCAGCATAAAAAATATTTCTAATAGTCACACCGTCTATGTTACCACGGCACAACGGAAACCACTAACGATTTCCAAGCGCCTTCGCTTTGTAAACAAACAATGTGTATTTTTAATTTCCGTGCAAATTAGATTCTGACAATAGAACTCGTCAAACAGCCAATAAATTACACTTACCATATAAAATCCTTGCAGTGCGAGCAAAACGTTGGCTGCTTGAAGAATCTCGGCATGAACTTGTGATCCTTCACGAAATAAACATTCTTCTTTTTCAGGGCACCCTTTCGGCCCCGCTGCCGGAACGCCTGCCCTAACTTCAGATCACCACCATCATCACAGTTGTTCTCCTCGTCCGCCATGGCGACGCGCGGTGGCGAGCTGAACGCCGGTGGATTCGGAAATACTTAATTCACTGAATTCGCTAGACTACACGAACACACGACCGGACCACCGCTCTCAGCCGAACGTCATTGCGTTTTGTGTCAACTGAGTGCATAAAGGTTTCGAGCTGTCACTGCTGTCACTGTCAAATAGCTAAATGTTACCATAACATATTTAAATTTACCCTTTATCAATTTTCTGTTATTTGAACAACAAAATAAATTTTTGAAATGAAAAAAAAAATTATGCAATAATTCTTTATGTAAATCAATTTAAACTTCTCTTTCTGATTAATACTCGCTATAGACTTCATGAATCGTGCACAGAATCGGCGAATGATAAACAAGGCGATAATAGTAAAGATGCGGCTCTCATTGTTGCAGGACATCAAAATTGAGGATCGAAGAAATCAAACAGAAAAACGATCGGTAGATAAACAAACGACAGGATCGCGTGGAATAAAAAAGGAATTGCCTTTGCCTAGCTAGCAATAAAACAACAAATTGGTAGTATTGGTATTGGCTGTTGGCTGTGACCGTGACTGGGGCTTTAATTGTTAATTGAGAGTTTTTTGTTAAGTAATGAGGGCTAACGCGTATGAATTCGCCGCTAGGTGCTCTAGTGTAGATGGTGGTCTTTTCCATAGTTCGAAATGTCAAATGTCACTTGTCACTTCAATGACTGACAGCTGTTCTTTAGTCTTTTGGACCACCATCAACAGAGGTGCCAACTGGTGAGCAAAAAAACGATAGCCCTCATTGAGTTAGCAGATGTCAAATTTTGAAAATACTCTTCCTCAAATGTTAACATTTCTGCAAAGCGACTGTGATTATCCCTTTTAGTTCCTCACCGCGCAATTTGCACACGGCCAATTGAGCCAATAATCGCAACAATGACATTCGTGGTTTTCCAAGTCGTGCATCTTGCCATTGCCACTAATTCACTTTGTGGTTTGCATTAGGTCCGTGGTGGTTCCCGTTAATGCGTTGCGTCGCTAGTCGCTACGTCATTTTCGTTTGACATTGGGGAAAGAGACGCAAATGCGCTAGAACGAAGTGAGTTTCAAGGGCATGGTAAACATCATAAAATGGGAACCACGGGTACCTATACATTAATGCGACCATGCAATAACATTCTAAATAACTGTCAACACGCATTCGCGAGTCCACTAGCGCTCCGCATTCATAAGTGAATTCAAGGCTTGCAAATCTTCGCATATTTTAGATACGTCAAAATTTTATAGAAGTTTGACGATTAACATAACACTTGCACAGCCTGGGCTATCGAAATTGCTGCCAGCTTAGCTTGGTCTAATTCTACGAATTTTCCTACAGTTGCATGGCATGGTGTACATTCACTTCGGATATTGTAATGTCAAGATTGTCAAGTAAAATTTTGACTTTGGACAAGGGTAGGAAACTAGAGCGTTCGAGCTTTTTCGGCTCCGTTCGGCTCAGCATTGCTCCGAGCAATAATTAGGGTTGACACTTGACGTCCCTTTGCGTGTACGCGGTGTACTCGGCAGTGACTTGGAAGACGTATTTTATTTATAGGGCCTTTATTTTAAGTTTATTTATACCTAGTTTGTATTATTATTTTTAAGCCTATTTGTATTTGTATATTCATAGCTTTGTTATACTGACAATTTGGTTTGACCAACTATTCTGTGCTTTTGCGGTATTTACCTTTGAATATATAGTAAATCTTTTTAGATGGCAACATAGTACGTTCTGAA
Source organism: Cydia strobilella (assembly GCF_947568885.1). Lineage (NCBI taxonomy): Eukaryota > Metazoa > Arthropoda > Insecta > Lepidoptera > Tortricidae > Cydia > Cydia strobilella. The sequence continues at coordinate 5,722,503 of NC_086052.1, forward strand.
TATTGGACTCATGCAAATGTTTTGTAAAGAGCGATTGATATAGTTAGAAATAATAATATTTGTGGTTCGTATAGAAAAAGTTTAAGGTAAGTTTTGTTTATTAATCATTATTTTGTCATATTTATATTCTTAACGTAAAATTTTCTCGTATAATTAGAAATACCTAAAATAAAGTTGTGTGGTCTATACCACATTTTGAACGCATTCATGGAATCCCACCTCCATGGATGAATGACCAAAGCCGTTATTTTTCAAGGTTTCGTTTCTTTTCGTACGTTGTTTGAGAATTGGGAGTGGAGTTGTTTTTTAAATTGGAATAAGATTTGCTTTCTTTGAAATGTGATATTTCTTTAAGATTTCGTAATTTGTGTTGATTAATGTTCAGTGTATTGTTATTCTAAACCAAAATGAGTTCAGGAAATTCGGATGTTGAGCAAAGGCTGGCTCTCTCGATGGTCGCTCAATTTGATGATTTAAATCGACTGAACAACGTTCTCAACGACGAATATTCGGAACAATGTAAGTAAAATATAACATTTCCACTCATAAAACGCTTGCCGAAAGTTATGTCGTTACTTGTTATCGTCAGACTTTGGAATCTAACTCCTATCAGTTACACTGACTTGGCTTTTTCTATCAGTCATGTTAATTTTTGCCTTGAAATTTATTAGTCTACCCGCTACCTATATTACTAAACATACTTATTCTCGAGAAGTAACACATTGTTTATGAATTTTATGATAAATTCAGTAAGCTATTGCTTCTATTTTCATCATTTTGTATTCAGTGAAACTAATTTACTTGATCAGAACTTCCACGACTCTTTAATACGTCTTTATCTCACTTTCTGACTAGCTTGTTGTTTCAATGTAAAAAAACTTGTTAATAATAATAACTAGGCAATTAACAGTTTACTTATTATGAATTTCATTAATATACACTCAAGTTCACAAACACAACAGCAAGCCAATACTCCAAAAATATATTAACACGCGTCTGAGACACTGACAGTAAGGTTGTGTAAATATATTTTCGGAACATTGGCTCATGTTTGTGAACTCGACCATACAACAAGCAAGCAAATGCTGATAATTATATTTTCCCCTCAGGTTTCCTAGCATTTGTGAAGCAGATGGAATGGGTGCGCAGCCAATGGGCCTCGGCGGAGGCAGAGGCCGCTCGGCTGCAGACAGAATTGATGGAGGCTCACCAGACTCTGTCCAAGTGGGAGGCCAAGTTTGCACATGTTCGGAAACTTCTGGATGGGGAGAAGAGGGAGAGGAACATTGTTATGAAGAAGTACAGTGAACTGGTGAGATTCTTTTATTTTGCAACATTTTACTTGAACATTCATTCATTCATTTATTTTCATAAGACATGGTACATACGTGTTACATTGAAATATTACTGCCAAACTGCGAAACAGTTTGATGGCAGTTAGTTGAGCTCTTGTAATACATTTGTGTCAGTTAAATATAAATATGCTGTACTATTTTAACTTAATAACTAAGCATGCAGCACAAGTATTAACTAGGATGGTTGTTAAAACTGTAGTGTCCCCACCAAATGTAGTCATCCTGTGAATTATCACGATTTAGTAAATTAAAATGTTCATACATTCCTGTCTAAATTCTTTTATGTATGTATGTAAATTCCTTCCTTAGTCCTTTTTGGCGTCCAAATGTTTTTTTGTCTGCATGCTTTTCTTTTTTTTATGTACTATGTTGTGGCGTCAAATAAATGTATTTTCTTTCTTTCTTTCTTTCTAAATTGGTAGATTTCAATTTTGTGTACATAACGTACAATTATCAAATAAAAAATCTAAACATAAAACTACATAATGTTGTGCTTATAAATTCTTTGTGATCTGTCAAATTTAAGAAAACAAAACCTTATGTATGGTTTTCAGGGTTTCATTTCAGTTTTCAAAAAATAACCACATGGCAAAATGTACAAGACTGACTGTAGATGCTTATGGCATTTCCATGCTGAATTGTGAGACTGATGTTAGTGATTGTATTGTATCTCCAGTGAATGTCTCTTTTACGTCTTAATTTTTATCATCTTGTTGCAGAGTAAGCTATTAGATATGGCTCGGGACCTGCTCTTCAATGATAACCGAGCGAAGCTAAATGATGAGACATTGCAAAAGCTAGCTTTCCTCAATGGTACGGCTCATCAGGAGCATAATGCCAGGCTCACTGGTGTTCCGGAGCTAAACTCGACTGGTAAGTTAGATAATTTTTAGTCATATAGACATAGCTATTTGATTAATCTAATAATGACTAATTTAATGAAGTGGGGACTTGGGGAGTACTGTTTGTTACGTAAAAAGAACCTCCTCTTTCAAAGTCGGCTATTGTACACATCAGATAGTACTTTCAAAACAATCTTAAAATGATTATACAATACAGCTGGGTCATTTTATTTGAAGTTGTACACTTCACTTTTTTTCCAAATTAGGGAATTTTTATGTTTTTGCTCAGAATCACAAGCTCTTTTTCTGACAAAAATTGTGTAACAGAATCGAAATTAAACCATTTTGTTACCATTTTTCTTAGACTGCATGACGGTAATGGAATGGAAGGAACCAAAAAAAAAGTATATAAATGTTGGTACACTCTTTTTCTCCTATTAAGATTGAAAGAGCTTGTTGTTCAGAGTAAAAATAACATAAAAATTCTCAAATTTGAAAAATAAGTGTAGTGTACTACTAAAAAAAATGGTGCCGCTGATGTCTAAAAAATATGGCGCAGCTGATTATCTTTTTTCCCAGGCACGCTCCTCTCAGAAATGTCCTACTCGCGCTCTGAAGAAGACCTGGACCTGTCAATAGCGTCGACCCGCCGCTCGTGGGTGCAGCGGGGAGGCTGGGCGGCCCGAGACGCGCCCGCCGGCAAGAAACGACGGTCTTCTACCAGTTCTGCTACCAAGGTCAGTGCGTTTGTTCCAAACAGCTGACTATCTGTTCCTCTAGGCACAGTCCTTTCAGAAATGTCCTACTCTCGCTCTAAAGAAGACCTGGACCTGTCTATAGCGTCGCCCCGCCGCTCGTGGGTGCAGCGGGGAGGCTGAGCGGCCCGAGACGCGCCCGCCCGCAAGAAACGCCGGTGTTCTACTAGTTCTGCTACTAAGTTCAGTACTCAGTAGTTTTGTCAAACACCCTCGGAAATGTGGTTATTACGTTGAGCGTTGTAAGACGCGCCAGCAATGGGACACCCTCCTATGTCATTATCATTGGCAAAGTGAGCTTGAACTGCAATTAAACTTTTAGTTAATTTAGTTCATTGTTTGTTTTTAAGTCGTATTTCTATCAAATCGAGTCAGGAGCAGCCTTAGAGTGCTGAAATCCACAGAAGAACGCCAGTTTTGGGAGTTTCCCATCCAAAATTAGGTGTTGTATACCGCTTGACCTTTAGGACGCCAATGACGGATATATCGCCACCGCAGGTCGAACGCCAAAGACGGATAAATCGGTCAAAGACCACAGAGTAACAGACCTACGTGCATGTGCATAAAGTTCAATTTTAGTTTTGACACTTCGGTGACGTGGCGTCCGAGTGACAGCTTTTATTTTTTGACGGAGTGGGAACTTACGCACGGTGTGTGGGAACAGAACCAGCCTGCACAGGCAGCTTGCACTAGATCATGTAAATAACTTGGACACCTTTCACAGACTGTGGAGCTGCAAGGCGGCAAGGTGCTGGCCACCGCGACCACGACTCTCACGTTAGAGCGCGCCGCCACCAACCATGACATGAAGCCGCCCAAAAACTTCGTAAGTTGCTTATACGACTTAACCACTCTAATTATTGAACCAGCGGGCTTAGCTGGTAGCATTTTTATCGCCTGTCACCATGCCTGTCACGTTCTAACATGTATGTAAGTGCGAAAGTGACAGGCATAGTGACAGCTGATAAAAATGCAACCATGCTGACACCGCAGGGATCGGAACCGGTTTTTTGCAAAAACCATATATTTCGAATTATTTTATACTCCAAATGTAGGTTCAGTTGTGTTTTCAGGTAAAGACTTCGTATTGTTAGATTGCCCAATTAGAAATTTAATAATTAACAAGGAACGTAAAAATACCGTTTTCGTCCCTGTACAAAAAATACCGGTATCATTAGTAAAAGACGGGTAGTCTATCTCGCGGCGAGATACTGTCGCGCCAATCATGTGCTCGGCCTACTGGGCCCATGATTTTTTTCCGCCCTGTATATTTGATGCTGACTACCATGTTTTTCCAGCAACCTATATCAGAAAGCAGTGACGAAGCGCCTGCGCAATCGGCCAGCAAGACCTCTCGTTTGTCCGTTAAACGAGTGAAGGAGGAGCATACGACACCTTCCGCGCCTCCTAGAACCACTGGTATGGTTTGACCTTTTATACTTTTTAGGGTAAAAACGGGACCCTATTACTAAGACTCCGCTGTCTATCCGTCTGTCACCAGGCTGTATCTCATGAACCGTGATAGCTAGACAGTTGAAAGCTAGACAGTTGAAATTCTCACAGATGATGTATTTCTGTTGCCTCTATAACAACAAATACTAAAAATAGAATACAATAAGTTTGTTAAGCAAGTTCTGAAGGAACACTTGTATCAAGATCTAGTTCTGATGATGGGTTCCATGAGGTCCAACTCCTCAAATCTTGATCGTTTCAGATCCAGACCTTTAAACTTGATACGTACATACTCAAAGCGCAAAAATGTTTAGTGACATGACAGTTTATGAGGTCCAACTCCTCAAATCTTGATAGCTTCAGATCCAGACCTTGAAACTTGATACATACTTTGGCCAGACAGGACGAGTCTTACAGAATGATGCATCACTCATATGAAAAATTTAAAACTAAAATGCAAAAATAAAATAAATCATTAAAAAAGGAAAACCGACTTCAAAAAAGATAAAATAAAATATCCCATTTTATATGCGCTAGCAACTGAAACGTTTGAAGTTGGTGCCAAGCCAAATCTTAAAAACCTCCACACCGTCAAATCGAATGCCAACCCTGGTGTTTGATAAGAAAGAAAGAACCAGTATATAACCAGTATTGTAATTGTAACTATTTGGCTTGGCACCAACTTCAAACGTTTCAGTCGCTAGCGCATATTATAAACGGGATAATATTTTATTTATCCTTTTTGAAGTCGATTTTACTTTTTTTGATTTTTTGTAATCAAGTAAATAGACATAGGATTAATTTATATTCTATCTTGTGTTATTGTTTCGTATCAGACACAGACACGGCGTCGGACACCCCCATGCGCTGTGTGCAGCGCACGCCGTCTTGCGTGTCGGCGGCGTACGGCGGCTCGCCGCGCGCGCGCCCCAGGCAACACAACTTCGTGGCCAAGAACTTCTACAAGCGCGAGGCCTGCGGGCCCTGCGGCAAGACGTGAGTACTCTAGTTAGAACCAGACAACACAACTTCGTGGCCAAGAACTTCTACAAGCGCGAGGCCTGCGGGCCCTGCGGCAAGACGTGAGTACTCTAGTTAGAACCAGACAACACAACTTCGTGGCCAAGAACTTCTACAAGCGCGAGGCCTGCGGGCCCTGCGGCAAGACGTGAGTACTCTAGTTAGAACCAGACAACACAACTTCGTGGCCAAGAACTTCTACAAGCGCGAGGCCTGCGGGCCCTGCGGCAAGACGTGAGTACTCTAGTTAGAACCAGACAACACAACTTCATGGCCAAGAACTTCTACAAGCGCGAGGCCTGCGGGCCCTGCGGCAAGACGTGAGTACTCTAGTTAGAACCAGACAACACAACTTCGTGGCCAAGAACTTCTACAAGCGCGAGGCCTGCGGGCCCTGCGGCAAGACGTGAGTACTCTAGTTAGAACCAGACAACACAACTTCGTGGCCAAGAACTTCTACAAGCGCGAGGCCTGCGGGCCCTGCGGCAAGACGTGAGTACTCTAGTTAGAACCAGACAACACAACTTCGTGGCCAAGAACTTCTACAAGCGCGAGGCCTGCGGGCCCTGCGGCAAGACGTGAGTACTCTAGTTAGAACCAGACAACACAACTTCGTGGCCAAGAACTTCTACAAGCGCGAGGCCTGCGGGCCCTGCGGCAAGACGTGAGTACTCTAGTTAGAACCAGACAACACAACTTCGTGGCCAAGAACTTCTACAAGCGCGAGGCCTGCGGGCCCAGCGGCAAGACGTGAGTACTCTAGTTAGAACCAGACAACACAACTTCGTTGCCAAGAACTTCTACAAGCGCGAGGCCTGCGGGCCCAGCGGCAAGACGTGAGTACTCTAGTTAGAACCAGACAACACAACTTCGTGGCCAAGAACTTCTACAAGCGCGAGGCCTGCGGGCCCTGCGGCAAGACGTGAGTACTCTAGTTAGAACCAGACAACACAACTTCGTGGCCAAGAATTTCTACAAGCGCGAGGCCTGCGGGCCCTGCGGCAAGACGTGAGTACTCTAGATAGAACCAGACAACACAACTTTGTGGCCAAGAACTTCTACAAGCGCGAGGCCTGCGGGCCCAGCGGCAAGACGTGAGTACTCTAGTTAGAACCAGACAACACAACTTCGTGGCCAAGAACTTCTACAAGCGCGAGGCCTGCGGGCCCTGCGGCAAGACGTGAGTACTCTAGTTAGAACCAGACAACACAACTTCGTGGCCAAGAACTTATACAAGCGCGAGGCCTGCGGGCCCTGCGGCATGACGTGAGTACTCTAGTTAGAACCAGACAACACAACTTCGTGGCCAAGAACTTCTACAAGCGCGAGGCCTGCGGGCCCTGCGGCAAGACGTGAATACTCTAGTTAGAACCAGACAACACAACTTCGTGGCCAAGAACTTATACAAGCGCGAGGCCTGCGGGCCCTACGGCATGACGTGAGTACTCTAGTTAGAACCAGACAACACAACTTCGTGGCCAAGAACTTATACAAGCGCGAGACCTGCGGGCCCTGCGGCAAGACGCCGGTATGATGGTGTTTGCCTATAGAAAAGAAACCTTTTTCGAACATTTCTTGAACAACCTAATACTGTAGCCTCTCTAAAAAACCTCAATTGGAATTTCATTCCATTGCCGGAGCGAAAGAGGCCACTTTTATAATCAGTTGCGCGCGCGCATTCGTAACTACCGGTCGCGTCGCGAACGCGAATAGCTAGCCATCATGGCGCATACGTTGAAGTGCAACAATTGTAATATTGTGGTGAACGAGCTGTTGGCGTTTGTGATAAATAAGTTACATGTTATGGACGATGAGAGCATGAGCAGAATTTGTTTGGCCTTCTTTACGGCTCAAGACATAAGGACGGCTAAGGATTTACTGTTTTTATCCGTCCCGGTACGAAAAAGGAAGATAAACCGAAGACGAGAGGGGCATCAGCGCCGTGATATTGACGATATTATTGACCTTGCGCGAGAGACAGATCCTGACAAGTTTCCGGTTTTTGTGGCCAAGGACTTACACAAGCTACCGCCAATAGACTTTGACTCTGTGGACTTAACTTCGCTTCTTAAAGATATGGTAGTGCTTAAAAATGAACTGCAAACCATAAAAGCGCGGTATGTTACGCAGGAGCAGTTTGAAAATCTGGAAAAGACTGCTATGGAGTGCCGTAGGATTTCCAACGAAAGTGATCCATTCTATAGAAACGTCAGTCATTCAAATTTAAATGTTAACGTTAGACGTGGTGCATATTTAAACAGCGGACCAATGGGTTTACACATATCGAGCAGTATAGAAAATGCCGATGAACATAACAAGACTGTCCTGTCTCAATCGAGCCCGTGTGGGACCGGTACGGAATCGGAAACCGGCCGAACATACGAACGGCGTCAGCGCTGATCAAGAAAACACATCTGCGCATGCGCTGAACCTGACGCCGCAGCCAACACCGCCGCGCTCCTCACCCCCGCCGACCGCCGCCATTGCAACTAAGCAGCCGCCGAGTAAACAAGTGTCGTGCACCGATGAGCAAGTTGAGACGATGACAATAAACCGGTTATTTAGTGGCCCACTATTAATAGCAGAAAGTCAGGAGTTACCGAATCCAGTGACCTTGGACCCTGTTAGGAGCTTTGCTGATATAGCGAAGGAGGGAGAATGGAAGAAAGTGGTGAAGAAGTCAAAACCTGCGCCGAAGAATCGGCGTGTAGGCATGATGGGCAAGGCCGAAACCAAGACAAACTTCAAAGCTGCCGATCCGAAGGTTCCTATTATGATTACGAACGTGCACAAGGATACGTCAAAAGCAGACATAATTAACTACATACGTGAGAAAACTAGTGACACAGTGACGCTAGAACAAATAGTGATGAAAAACAAAAGCAATAATTATAACGCCTATAAGTTTTACGTATGTCAAGAAAAAATTAGCATGTTTTTAGATGAGTCATTGTGGCCTAGCGGCATAATATTTCGCCGGTTTATTACATCTAAGTATGTACTTGTAAATACCGGCCGCGACACCGCGCCAAGCGTCGCGACCAGTGCTACGCCGGGTGCTACGAGTGCTACGACGACCATAACGTAAACAAACATAATTTAATTTATGGGATTAAGTGAAGTAACACTCTGTTCATTTAATTGTAGAAGCATTAAGCGATCCATTGACGATATTAGAATATTATGCAATACGGCGGATATAATAGCCATTCAAGAGCACTGGCTTATACCAAGTGACCTTGCATATTTAAACACCATAAGCGACGAGTTTGCCTGCACCGGGACCTCAGCGGTGGACGCGACAGCGGGAATGGTGCGCGGCCGGCCGTACGGTGGCACTGCACTTCTGTGGCGTAAGAAGCTCTTTCCGTCTACGTCGGTTATTCAGTGCGATAACGTTAGGATTAGTGCGATCGATATAACGTTAGGTGACAAACACATAATAGTGTTTAGCGTTTACATGCCGAATAATGCTATCGATAACTTGCCAGACTTCGTACAATGTGTCAGTACAATGGATGCTATAGTGAAAGAAAGTTGCGTGGAAACAGTTTACTTATTAGGAGACTTCAATGCGCATCCATACGAACTATTTTGTGACGAGTTACTTAGTTTCTGTGCGGAACGGGACTGGATCTGCGCTGATATCGTTAAACTGGGCATAGACTCGAGCGCGCACACGTACTTAAGTGAAGTGCACGGATCTAAGCGGTGGTTGGATCATTGCGTAACCACGTCAGCCGGGCTGGGCGCTATTGTTGATATTTTCACTAATTACGATGTCTTTTGTTCTGATCATTACCCTCTTGTAATTAAATGTAATTTTAATCTAGTTAAGCCTAAAGTGTATACGAGTAATAACTGTGCAATATTTAATGGGAAATGTGTAACTTGGGGGGAAAGAACCTCTGATGAAATTGAAAAATATGAAAATAAATGTAGTGAACTTTTAAAACTTATTGATTTTCCTTCCGAATTAAGGGATTGCTGTAGCTGCTGTTTAAATAACTCTGACCATTGTAAGATAATTGATCAAATGTATTTAAAATTAATATCATCGTTATGTTTGGCTTCTATGCACAGCAAAGCTGCCACAGGTTCCGGATGCCGAAAAAAGATAGTCACAGGGTGGAACAAACATGTAAGCGATGCGCAAAGGGAGGCCAGGGCTAGATTCCAGGACTGGGTTTCGTGTGGTAAGCCTAATAGTGGGTCCGTTTTTGATGCTATGACTCTTAGTCGTAAAATATTTAAAACTAAACTGAGATGGGTCCAACAACATCAAGACCAAATAAAAATGGACCTACTTGCCGCACACCACGCGAAAAATGATTTTCGAAATTTTTGGAAAATGACGAAAAAGTTGGACACTAGGCCTGGACTTTCTGTAAGCGTGAACGGAGTTTCGGATCCCAAGGGCATTGCAAATGTATTTAAGGACCATTTCAACGTTAAACCCGCTGCCTCGCCCGCTGACGGGCGGCGGCAGTTGCTCGATGTTGGTGTATCGGAGGGGAGTGACTTTCAGATCCATTTCAGTGCAGATGACGTAAGTAAAATAATAAAAGATATGAAGAGAGGAAAGTCGCCCGGTCACGATCATTTAAGTATCGAGCATCTGCTGTTTGCTGGTCCTCACCTACCCCGCATATTGGCAATGTTTTTTGACCTTTGTATAAGTCACTCGTACCTGCCATCTAATTTGACCAAAACCATTGTTGTGCCCATTGTCAAAAATAAAACGGGTGACATATCCGACAGAGCTAACTACAGGCCTATATCACTAGCAACAATTGTGGCTAGGGTGCTCGACGGCTTGCTCAATGTGCAATTGGACAAATGTATAAAATTACATGATGCACAGTTCGGCTTTCGAGCCGGTTTATCTACTGAAAGTGCCATCATTTGTTTAAAGCAAGCTGTCGAGTACTACACACGCAGAAAAACACCTGTTTATGCGTGTTTTCTCGATCTTTCCAAGGCCTTCGATCTTGTTAATTATGATCTACTTTGGAATAAGCTAGACGAAGTGCATTTCCCTAAGGAACTCACACGCATATTCAGGTGTTGGTATGCTGGCCAACGGAATTGTGTTCGCTGGGGTAGTGTGTTGTCGGACGAATACGGTCTGGAGTGCGGGGTGAGGCAGGGGGGACTGACCTCGCCCAAACTTTTCAATTTGTATATCGATGCCTTGATCGGCGAGCTCAGCAGTACACGTGAAGGCTGTCATATAGATAGGGTATGTTTCAATAACATAAGCTATGCCGATGACATGGTACTGTTGAGTCCGTCGGTCGGTGGTCTGAGATTGCTTATTGAAAGGTGTGAGTCATATGCCCTAACGCATAACCTTAAATATAATGTAAGCAAGAGCGAATATATGGTGTTCAAAGCGGGAAGCAAGTGCCCATCACACGTCCCACCCATTCGTTTGAATGGCGTGGAACTGAAAAGGGTTTCCTCATTTAAATACCTTGGGCACTTGGTAACCGACGATTTCCGTGATGACGCCGATATTGAGAGGGAGCGGAGGGCCCTGGCCGTCAGGGCCAATATGATAGCTCGCAGGTTCAGCCGGTGTACAGCGCAAGTTAAACTAACATTATTTCGAGCGTTCTGTACATCGCTGTACACCTGCAGCCTGTGGACTCGGTACACGCAAAGGGCTTTCAACGCCATGCGCGTACAATATAATGACGCGTTCAGGGTACTGTTGCGGCTGCCTCGGTACTGCAGTGCGTCGGGCATGTTCGCGGATGCTCATGTGGACGGATTCCACGCGACACTGCGCAAGCGCTGCGCCGCGACGCTCCGCAGGGTGCGCGACAGCCGCCACAGTCTCCTGACCGTCGTGGCTGACAGATGGGACAGTGGCCTGATAAGACACTGGTCCTCTCTGCATTTATCTTTAGCACCTAAGATAGTTGTGTAAGTTTATTTTTAAGTTAACCGTAGTTATAAGTTTTAATTAACAACTAACAAAATATTATGGACCATGTTTGTCTGAAATAAATGAATTTTATTTTATTTTATTTATTTTTATATTTTATAACAAAATAACGTGTTTACAGCATAAAGTTCGCGAAAGTGGGCATCAAGTGCGAGACGTGCCGTGCGCAGGCGCACCCCGAGTGTCGCGCGCTGCTGCCGCTGCCCTGCGTGCCGCCCGGCGCCGGGGCCGCCTCCAGGCGGAACAATGCCGCGGTATGCTATTCTATATAATATATAACAAGTGCGAGACGTGCCGTGCGCAGGCGCACCCCGAGTGTCGCGCGCTGCTGCCGCTGCCCTGCGTGCCGCCCGGCGCCGGGGCCGCCTCCAGGCGGAACAATGCCGCGGTATGCTATTCTATATAATATATAACAAGTGCGAGACGTGCCGTGCGCAGGCGCACCCCGAGTGTCGCGCGCTGCTGCCGCTGCCCTGCGTGCCGCCCGGCGCCGGGGCCGCCTCCAGGCGGAACAATGCCGCGGTATGCTATTCTATATAATATATAACAGTGCGCAGGCGCACCCCGAGTGTCGCGCGCTGCTGCCGCTGCCCTGCGTGCCGCCCGGCGCCGGGGCCGCCTCCAGGCGGAACAATGCCGCGGTATGCTATTCTATATAATATATAACAAGTGCGAGACGTGCCGTGCGCAGGCGCACCCCGAGTGTCGCGCGCTGCTGCCGCTGCCCTGCGTGCCGCCCGGCGCCGGGGCCGCCTCCAGGCGGAACAATGCCGCGGTATGCTATTCTATATAATATATAACAAGTGCGAGACGTGCCGTGCGCAGGCGCACCCCGAGTGTCGCGCGCTGCTGCCGCTGCCCTGCGTGCCGCCCGGCGCCGGGGCCGCCTCCAGGCGGAACAATGCCGCGGTATGCTATTCTATATAATATATAACAAGTGCGAGACGTGCCGTGCGCAGGCGCACCCCGAGTGTCGCGCGCTGCTGCCGCTGCCCTGCGTGCCGCCCGGCGCCGGGGCCGCCTCCAGGCGGAACAATGCCGCGGTATGCTATTCTATATAATATATAACAAGTGCGAGACGTGCCGTGCGCAGGCGCACCCCGAGTGTCGCGCGCTGCTGCCGCTGCCCTGCGTGCCGCCCGGCGCCGGGGCCGCCTCCAGGCGGAACAATGCCGCGGTATGCTATTCTATATAATATATAACAAGTGCGAGACGTGCCGTGCGCAGGCGCACCCCGAGTGTCGCGCGCTGCTGCCGCTGCCCTGCGTGCCGCCCGGCGCCGGGGCCGCCTCCAGGCGGAACAATGCCGCGGTATGCTATTCTATATAATATATAACAAGTGCGAGACGTGCCGTGCGCAGGCGCACCCCGAGTGTCGCGCGCTGCTGCCGCTGCCCTGCGTGCCGCCCGGCGCCGGGGCCGCCTCCAGGCGGAACAATGCCGCGGTATGCTATTCTATATAATATATAACAAGTGCGAGACGTGCCGTGCGCAGGCGCACCCCGAGTGTCGCGCGCTGCTGCCGCTGCCCTGCGTGCCGCCCGGCGCCGGGGCCGCCTCCAGGCGGAACAATGCCGCGGTATGCTATTCTATATAATATATAACAAGTGCGAGACGTGCCGTGCGCAGGCGCACCCCGAGTGTCGCGCGCTGCTGCCGCTGCCCTGCGTGCCGCCCGGCGCCGGGGCCGCCTCCAGGCGGAACAATGCCGCGGTATGCTATTCTATATAATATATAACAAGTGCGAGACGTGCCGTGCGCAGGCGCACCCCGAGTGTCGCGCGCTGCTGCCGCTGCCCTGCGTGCCGCCCGGCGCCGGGGCCGCCTCCAGGCGGAACAATGCCGCGGTATGCTATTCTATATAATATATAACAAGTGCGAGACGTGCCGTGCGCAGGCGCACCCCGAGTGTCGCGCGCTGCTGCCGCTGCTCTGCGTGCCGCCCGGCGCCGGGGCCGCCTCCAGGCGGAACAATGCCGCGGTATGCTATTCTATATAATATATAACAAGTGCGAGACGTGCCGTGCGCAGGCGCACCCCGAGTGTCGCGCGCTGCTGCCGCTGCCCTGCGTGCCGCCCGGCGCCGGGGCCGCCTCCAGGCGGAACAATGCCGCGGTATGCTATTCTATATAATATATAACAGTGCGCAGGCGCACCCCGAGTGTCGCGCGCTGCTGCCGCTGCCCTGCGTGCCGCCCGGCGCCGGGGCCGCCTCCAGGCGGAACAATGCCGCGGTATGCTATTCTATATAATATATAACAAGTGCGAGACGTGCCGTGCGCAGGCGCACCCCGAGTGTCGCGCGCTGCTGCCGCTGCCCTGCGTGCCGCCCGGCGCCGGGGCCGCCTCCAGGCGGAACAATGCCGCGGTATGCTATTCTATATAATATATAACAAGTGCGAGACGTGCCGTGCGCAGGCGCACCCCGAGTGTCGCGCGCTGCTGCCGCTGCCCTGCGTGCCGCCCGGCGCCGGGGCCGCCTCCAGGCGGAACAATGCCGCGGTATGCGTAACAATATTAACCTTGCATATGTGACGTTTTCAAGAAAAAGGTACCACATTGTCGCTTACTATAAAGACGAAATTTTGCTTGTATCCATATACGAATAACCTGTCACAGAGTCCTTATGGCAAGCGACAATGTGATACCTTTTGCTTGATAACGACACATATAGGTTAGGTTTAAAGATATTTATTCTCATAAAAGACATACAAGTCACTTACAAGAGAACAGAGTTATAAGTAAAAGTAATCCTATTTATACAAGCCTCACCTCGCGCTTGTAGTAATGATATGTGTGTGGTAATCAAAAATCGTGGGCTCAAACTTCGATTATGCTGTACTAGGCAACAGCCCACGACTTCGCTCACGTGGATTTACTCCCGATACACACTTTTAACCCCTTTTAACTCAATTAAGGGATGAATTTACAAAAGCACTAGAATAATTTTACTTATTAAAATACACGATTGGCCCCGATGCCTCGAGCGAGGCATCTCCACAGTCCGAGCTGCCTTGCACGGCAATTTTTCTCGCGAGCCATCTCATTTTGTGAGAACTCACCTATTGAAGTGTGTTGCAACCATCGCGCACTTTCCAGGACGGCTGTATATCGGACTTCGCGCCTAGCACGCCCCCCATGGTGCCCGCATTGCTGGTGCACTGCATCAATGAGGTGGAGAAGCGAGGATTGTCAGAGCGAGGACTGTACAGAATCAGCGCCGTGGAAAAGGATGTCAAGCGGTTGAAGGTACCTACTACTATCTATTCTGTACCTTCGATAAAATTGCCAGATGCCTAGATATAATATAGAAAGCTAATTAAACTAGTGGCTCTGTGAGCTGTAGACCTCGCGATTGGCTTAGAAAATGTAAAATTGAAAAATACTTAGTTCATTGAGTCGTTATCACGGTAAACTCACAATGGTCTTAAGCGCCATATACGCTTTTGATGCTTAAGTCCTTTATGGCAATTTCCGCATTTTGAAAAACACTGAATCGACAAATTAAAACTATTTTATCATAAAATCTGGTCACTCGATTTTACGTGAATCAGTTGAGAATTGCGACCTGTAGAGGAGAACATCCGGACATACGAAAGCATTTTGCCCGAGTTAAAACGGAGACCTACGCTACCGCTTCGGTCAATAAATAGAGGGGTTTCGTTGGTCTAAAAATCGTATACCTTGTTCTGGATGGAGAATAGTGAGTAACATTGTATACCACAGGCTGATTGAAGTGATTTTTCCGTTTTCAGGAGCGTTTCCTCCGCGGCTGCGGCTCGCCGCAACTATCCAACGAGGACATTCACGTTCTCTGCGGCTGCATTAAGGACTTCCTTCGCTCGCTGCGGGAGCCTCTCGTCTCCAACGCGCTATGGGCTGACTTTATGGAAGCAGCTCGGCTAGGTAAACTATCAATATAAGGCAATTTCTTTTTTCCCAAGTTTTCAAGGGTATTTTTAGGGTTCCGTACCCAAAGGGTAAAAACGGGACCCTATTACTAAGACTCCGCTGTCCGTCTGTTACCAGGCTGTATCTCATGAACCGTGATAGTTGAAATTTTCACAGATGATGTACTTCTGTTGCCGCTATAACGACAAATACTAAAAAGTACGAAACCCTCGGTGGGCGAGTCAGACTCGCACTTGGCCGGTTTTTTTCTACCGAAACTAACTGGAATTTTTAGACACACGGAATTAATGTCAACAAAGGTGTGGCCGGTAAAGAAAACTTTTGCAGCATTCAAGGTACTTAAACTGTCCATATTTTCCATATTTATTAGAAATCTTTTTATATTCTACTACAGAAATAATGACTTTGTTAAAGGGAAACTAAATTTTAACAAAAACATTTTGGTATAAGTATTAATGGAAAATAAAAACCGGCCAAGTGCGAGTCGGACTCGCGCACCGAGGGTTCCGTACTTTTTTAGTATTTGTTGTTACAGCGGCAACAGAAATACATCATTTGTGAAAATTTCAACTGTCTAGCTATCACGGTTCATGAGATACAGCCTGGTGACAGACAGAGAGACGGACAGACAGATAGACAGACAGCGGAGTCTTAGTAATAAAGTGAAAGTGCGACTTTCCTCATTCCAGGGAGTGAAACAAGTAGCTTTTTAATTTAGTGACCGCCACTGCCACTTCATACTTCGGGGTCTATTACAAATTCAAAATACATTTTAACTTTTAAAATGTTCTCACTACTGAGGTGAAAAATTATATGTATCACACGAGAGCAAAATTATTTTACATCTCGTGTTTTTGAGTCCCTCGCTACGCTCAAGATTCTAACTTAGAATCACTCGCTTCGTTCGTGATTCAATTATAGATTCTTTCGCTTTCTCGGGACTCAAAATCAACACTCGCAAGAAAATACCAACTTTCCTCTCTCGTTGCACAAATAACTATTTCACTAACTTTTGCGATAGAGCGGTTACGTAATCGCTTATAATGGGTTTAATGTAGATCGATAAACGTATTGTTTAATTGTTTGTTTTTTATCGCGTATATATATATCTTTACTTGAAAATAATTGTAGTGTATAACTAGCCTTATGAACCGATTTTGCATGTACAACCAGCCTTAAATTTTGTAGTCTATGATTGTTCATTATTTTAGTATGTGGGTATTTTTGCACTTTGTAATTTTTCCTCAGTCACCCGTTGACCACGAACGCTGTAAAGGGTTCGAAACGTCGGGATGTATTATAAATTCAATATACGCGATATAATCCGTTTTCATAGTTTTATTTAATTGTTTGTTTGTTTGTTTGTCCCAGGCGAGCCGACGGACGCGGCGGCGGCCGTGGTGCAGGCCGTGACCCAGCTGCCGCCGCCCAACCGCGACACGCTCGCCTTCCTCGTGCTGCATCTGCACAAGTCAGCACCGCACACATTATACATATCAATCAATAATTATTATAGGACATTCTTACACAGATTGACTAAGTCCCACCGGACAACGATATATAATACAAATATACAAATACATAGAAAACACCCATGACTCGGGAACAAATATCAGTGCTCATCACACAAATAAATGCCCCCGGGTTGGAATCCCGGATTCCTACCCGGAACGATCGGCTTCACAGGCAGGGTCACTACCCACTAGGCCAGACCGGACGTCAAACATGCATATATAACATATATACACAAACAACTGCATTCCCGTTGCCGGGGAGGTTTTGGGATTATACCTAGGATGTTTGTTTTCTTGATGGACTTGAGGACGGTGTTGCCCGTAGCCAATGTCACGTAAAAGGGTAGGAACAAAATAAATGCTCTTAGAGCACGACACTGTTCGGTGGTTGTTGTAGTTGTCTCGTAAAACCGATAGCTGGATTTTACGAGAAGCACGTGGACTACCGGCCGTTGACTCCAAAATGGTGGTTTGAGATTAATTCTCCATTCACTGCACACTACCACATTAGATTATTGTATAATAAAGCTATCGATATTACACTTTAAACAATATTAATGAGCAAAAAACAAAGGAATTAATCACGAGGCTACTATCAAGATGGCGTTCGAACCGGAAGTCTTATACCCAGGAGGATATAGCCAGACGGAGCCGCCGCGTCTGGTATTTACTGTACAAAAAGTCTGCCAATGTTTGCGGGGGAGGGGAACGTCAAATGTATACGTAACGTCAAAATAGCCATGTCAGATAAACGTCAGTCCATACATTGTGTATGACCATTGGCCGACTATTTTTGACAGAGGGGAATGCCCGTTAATAGCAACTCCGTTTGGTTATATCCTCCTAGGAATATACTGAGCAACTTTTACTATGGGACTGACCCCATTGCAAAAAAAAAATTGGCTGTTTCATACATTTTGGCTGGTCCATTTTTTATGGTAATTTTTTTTCGCGATTTCGTTTTTGGTCCCGTAGTAAGAGTTGCTCAGTTAAATCCCAAAACCTCCCTGGCAACGGGAATGCACTTATTGTATTGCCACCGTTATACATATATTAATTCTGCTTGCACGAGGTGCACATTACCTCCGCATGTTAAGACACTTAGGCCCACTTGCACCATCCCACTAACCCGGGGTTAAGCGGTTAAACCGTTAACCCAGTGTCAAATTGTACTGGTAACCGTGGTAACTCCAGGTTTAACGGGTAACCCCGGGTCAGTGGAATGATCCAAGTGGCGCTAAGTAAGTATTTATTTACCAGGGTAGCAGAGAGTCCGGAGTGCGAGATGGGTATAGACAACCTGGCCAGGATCTTCGGGCCCACCGTGGTCGGGTACGGCATGACGCAGATAGCCGACATGTATAGTGCCACACCGCAGATGGTCAATGTAAGTCTAACTATAGTCTGAATTTTATTCTTACGGAATCAATGTAAACAAAGGTATGGCCGGTGACAAAAAAACTTGCAGCATTTATTTCTGTTTTTAGTATTTGTTGTTAAAGCGGCAACAGAAATACATCATGTGTGAAAATTTCAACTGTCTAGCTATCACGGTTCATGAGGCCCGGTGACAGACGGACAGACAGACGGACGGACAGCGGAGTCTTAGTAATAGGGTCCCGTTTTTACCCTTTGGGTACGGAACCCTAAAAAGTTGTTTTTGTCGGGTAGTTTATTTATTGCACTGGAATCACTATAGAGATTCACCCGGGCGACCAAGTTGCCGGCCGCTCAACATAATTTTTCACAAACTTACGAGATTGAGTGCTCCCGTTATCGCTTTTAAGGGCGTTAATTTAAACCGTCTTCAAAAAATATAGAGGTTATCAATTTGATCGTTTTGTTTTGTAAGTATGAGAGTATGAGAACCCCTGACTTGCATGCAAGTGTCACTTTGACAGTGACAGTTGTTTGTTTACAATTATTCCTTGAGTATAAAATTCAGACAATATATGCATCTAAAATGTTCAGTTTTCCGCGACGCTAAGAGCCCTTTCCCACGGAGGTCCAGTTCTGTGGGAACGTATGGAAAAAAAAATATGGGGACAAACGCGAATGGGAATCAGGGATCGGAACCGGTTTTGTGCAAAAACTTCGAAATATTCATATATTTCGAACTATTTTATACTCGAAATGTGTTGTGTTTTTAGGTAACGACTTCGTATTGTTAGATTGCCCAATTAGAAATGAAATAATTAGAAAGAATACCATTTTCCTTCCCATACAAAAAATACCGGTATCCGATCCGTGATGGGAATAAAATAGGGAAAATTAATATTGGGTAATTAATCTATGCAGTCATGTCATTCAGTTTGCAGTGGTAAATTCGAATAGTAAACTTCAAATAGACTTGCAATATCTGGCAAAAAGTTATATCTGAAAACCGTACCTAACAAAACGGGATAGCGTTGAGAACAATAGAGATATACTTCACCCTACACAGAACACTAGACTTTTTGTAAAGGATTGATGGTACTGATGAGATGTGATGTGGTGATGTCAGGTGATGCAGCTTCTCCTGCGGTTGCCGGCGGACTACTGGGCGCAGTGGGCCTTCCCGCACGACGCGGGCTCGCCCGCGCCCGCGTCCGCGTCCGCGCCCCGCGCGAGGGGCTTCTTCTTCTCGCCCGTCGACACTGGGTAACAAACACCTCACTCCTTTATTCTACTCTAGTCTAGTACCGAAATTGCGAAAAAAAAATTGCCAGTTTCATGTTTTTTTTTTGTGATTTCGGCATTGGCCCTATAATAAAAAAGACCAAATAATATATGGCCAAAAAAGAAGTTAAGTTAGGCCGAATTTCACCTTCCCATACAAACGGAGTTTCGTTCTCATTTTAAAACTACGTGTTGGATTGTACTGAAACTTTGCACATACGATGACATGAGGTATATCTAGGTCTGTAAATAGTTTATATAGCTCTAGTATATAAAACAAACGAAATGGAGCAAAAACGTAAATTCGCTGTATTTTTTTTACTTTTGTATCTGACGCTACATAAACTAATTTCATACATAGATATACCTTATCCTATTGTAAGTACAAAGTTTCAGAGCAATCTAGCTAGTCGTTTAAAAATGAGAGCGTAACTACGTTTGTATGGAGAACCGAGCTTGCCGGGGACTCTTAAGGTACGAAATTAGACCTCGTGAGCTCATGACAATAAGTCACTGCCCTAAGATGTAAGAGAATACACGGTTTTTAGATTTCATACTCTTTTTTGGACCCTCTTTCTAGATTTTGGCATTTGGCAGCACATTAAAAAGTAAAAGATTACTTACAAATTATATTAATCCTTAATTTTTCTACTTTCAGAGTTCAAAGAAAAAAGAGAAACTACTTTCAGTGACTAAAGAAAAGAAGTGATTTTGTTACTTAGCCTGTAGCTTTAATTTAGTTTTTTAGGGTTTCGTAGTCACCTAAAAACCCTTAGTTGCTCCATGTCATTCCGCGGCTTTGCTCCGTGATCGATAGTGCTAGAAAACTGCCATTTGGCATGGATACATAAATCATGCATGGCGACAGAACGGTAAACTAAAAACGACAAAAAAAAAATTGTAAGGTAAATTGTAATAAAATAAATTAATTAAAAAATTAAAAACACGACTGCGGAATTTTAAGCGAACTGAAAAGCTAAAAATAATTTTGATGTTAGTTACGTAACTTGATAAATTTAAATTAGAATATAAATGTACACTACATATATATTTTTTCTTTTACCCAATAATGTGGGTGGGGTATCGTTGGATAGGTCTTTCAAAACGAATAAGAGTCTTCAAAAACCATTTTTTGATAGTTAATAATTTCGGAAATAATCGCTCCGAAAGAAAAAAAAATGTATAAGCTAATAAGTAAATAAGCTTAATAAATAAATACTATCAATGAAAACTTTGAAGTTATTGAGTTATAGCAAAGAATATTTTCTTAGTAAAAAGACGTACCAAGCGCTGCTTCGCGTCATGCTTGGAATGTAATATTAGTACATAATACTTACTAATAGCCCCCGTTTGGCCTGTTCTGACCGAATGGTAACTACGAAACCCTACACTGAGCATGGTCCGACATGCTCTTGGCCGATTTTTTTTTCATATAAGTATACATTTATGTTAACCAGTTATTGTATATTTTCCCTTTTCTAAGTAAATTTGTATAATAATTTTTAGTATTAAAACACATCTTGGAGATTTTTTACTGTGTAATTAGATAATCTTGTTATTTACGTATACTTCTTTTAAAGTTCATAATTAATAGTGTTTGGTAGAACTTTGGGTTCTGATTTTCAAAGTATTAGTAAAGTTACATCACATACATACATACATAGTTAGTTATATATTATATATAATACTGAAATAATACTTTAATTAATTTAGTTGTGTATAATATTTGTAGCCATAATACATCATGTGTATCTTTTATGGTCAATCCGGTTCGTCAAATCGCCGCCTAAATACGCTTCTGTATATATCAGCAGTCTCATGTGACATTATTATAGTTTAAATTGTATGGAAGATACCATTTGAGGGTCAAACTCACACAGTTTCGGCCTCCTATATTTTTTGGCCGCAGTTTTGTTCAAGCTCCGATATTGACCTCAGTAATATAAAATATAAACCTATTTTTCCTCATTAATGTTGTTTAACACATTCATTGTCACTCAGTAACACAAGATATCCGCGCCAGGCCACAAAATTTTTATAACACTAAACTCTCGCGTTTTGTACACATAATTAATGTCATTACCGGGTCTAACGCGATTAAATTTCATTATTTTACTTTTTTTCCGACGTTTCAGCTAGGTTGCACTAGCTGTGGAAACCCCACGTAACGAAACGTCGGAAAAAAGGCAAAATAATAAAATTTAATCGCGTTAGACCCGGTAATGACATTAAACATTAATTACGTGATCCCGACTATCGGGCCGTCCGGCCTCGGAACGAAACCATAAAATACCCGATAGATTTTCGGCATTGAATGTGTTAACAGTTTAATATTGATAGCATATTATGCAGTAAACTAACGTGGAAGTGTGCAGCTAATGAAGAATTAATCTTGAAACGCTTTTAACCATTCTTGAGTCAACACGCGGCAATCTATCGTGGCTATTTGTATAGTCCAGGACTATACTAAAAGCAACTAGGTACCGAACAACGTCGTGACTCCTATACGAGCACACTTTTGACATTGGCGAAATCATCAAAAAGATGTGCATAATTATTTTCTATCGTATTTTCACGGAAACGTACGAACGTGTCTTGCTATTTCAGTCAGTCTCGGTACAAAAAGTACTGAGGTTGACTGAGTAGCATGACAAATACGAACGTTTCCGAGAAAATACGATGGAAATAATTATGCACTACATCCGTACCTAAATTTGACGGAAGTCATCTTTCAGAACAACATTAATCATGAAGAACATTAAATACAGATATGGAAGCATTTTATATAACAAATATAGGAATTGAAAAAAACTGTGTGTATTTTTATAATACGTGATACAATACTTAATTGTGCTTTTTATGTATAGTAGATTTATTATTGTAAGTATTTGTTTCCTCTTATTAATTTTTTTCTATTTTAATTGTTAGTATCAGTGGCAATTCTCTAATTGTGTACTTTGCCGCAGGGGTCGGAAACCGGTATTTGCTCCATACAAAAATACCGGTATTATTACGTTCTTTTGTTTATAATTTCATTTTTAATGGGACGTTTTAATAATGCAAACTTGTTTTCTAAATACATGATTCAGTCCTACGTAATGAGCATAAAATAATTCAAAATATTGGGTTATTTCGGGGTTTTTTAAAAATACCGGTTCCAAGCCCTGCTTTGCCGAACTGTTATTGTACCTATTTTAGGCTGATATTAGCCAAGTAAAATTGAGTTTTCTAATATTACTTACCTAATAGTTCATCAAATATGCCTTTAAATAACAAACAAAAAAAGTTTGCAAATGATAAATCTTTCGATTTAATAACAAATTAATCTATAGAGCGACCGTCGTATTCTATTATAGAAAATATTTCGGATGATTATTGTATACGCTAGACTAGATATTCTTGTTTGTAAAAATAATTTGTGTTAATGTTTAGTAGAGATTTCATAGTCCAATTACAAGATATGTATTAAAAAAAGTTAATACGTAGACATCACAAGAGGAGCGAGTGAAACTCATTTTGTATGTAGCAATGTATGTAGTTCCGTTCTCGATATATAAGTAAATCCTTATCTACTATAATGTGACTTTCTGTGTCTAAAAATTATGGCTAAGTGCAATAAGTATTGTGCACAGTCAATGTCTTAAAATATCAACACGGACCAACCGCCAAAAATATGTATACACGACCTTTTTGCATACCTGGGTGCCTAGCCAACGTGCCAATAGGTAACGCTCCGTAGCCTCTCTCTATCACTTTTCCATATTAATGCGACAGAGACAGTTGCGTTTCGTTCGCTACGGAGCGTAAACTATTGACACGTTGGCTAGCCAAGTAGCCACCCTGTATTGATATTTTTGGCACTTTATGCGTATCAATATTTTTACCCTTGACATTGATACTGGAATGTTGCTAATATTATTTATTATGTACGGTCAACGCTTGTATCAAATATCAACCTTACACTTGAAGCAAGAAGGTTCAATCTGCAATAACAAGTTTCACAGCTAAGTTTATTCATTCATGCATCTACTCATATTGTTAAACCTGGGTTCTAATTATTAAGTTCTTTCTCTAATTAATAACTGACATGTTTATTATTTATTTCGATTAATTGAGTTTGCCATTCCTGTAAAATTTGTAATGTTTGACATTTTTCAGTAGGTAACCATCCAGAAAATTTGTTACATGCTACTGCCCTAATTTTTGGAATATCCAAAACAATATCATGTCATGTTGACATTCTTTTTCATCCAATCGTGTCTTTTCATATTATAGTAATATATATAATATAGTGTTATTTTTGTATGATATCTCTTGACTTACAGCTAATTAAAATCGTGTGCAAACATTTTGTATTTTATTTTCCTCGTTTTAAATTTACCTGACAACGCAAGGTAAGAGACTACGAGTTATATATTTTTCATCATCACTGTATAATTTTCCAAAATCAGTAAATGCCAACAATCATCGATAGCATACTGCCAGTGAACAGCTACCGTAACGAACAGAGAACATGCAAGCTCTCTGTTCCCAGGCGCTTTTCGCTACAAAGCGGAAAATACACCTAATAGGTAATAATATTACGCGAAACTGCGTAGGTGGCGCTACTGCCATGACTACCATAATCTGAGGGTCTATCTCGAAACAAGAAAATCGAAATTTTGCTATCTAACATCTGTCACTTCACTTCTAGCATGTTCGAGCGATAAAGAGGCAGATAGCGAAATCTCGGATTCGCGTTTCCCGGTAGGTCCTCTGTAAACAAACCGCCTTGATGCATCAATGTCATATTTTATTATCTCTGAAAACTTGGTACAGTATGTATAGGTATATGTTACTCTATGGTTTACTAAAAAGGCTAGAGCTGCACTGGTGGCAGAACATTGCAGTAATATAGGGGATATTACTGCAATGTTCTGCCATTGCCATTGGCTACAAGAGCACCTAACGCGTAGCTTGTGCTGGCTGTGTGCGTTACATAAAAAGTTTAATAAGGTCTTCTAAGACCATTTTGGCGTAGCAGTTCGGAATCAGCTGTGTTGTCCCCCATTTAAATAAATCCACCTGTATTTGGGTGCTTTCGTATTCGAAAGAATTGCTGTATTTAAAGAAATATCTTTTTCCTGGTACAGTCAAGTGTAAAAATGTGTCATTCTCAACCAAAAGGGTAATTATTGTCAGTTGTCAAAAGGCACTAAATCCACATAGCTTCAATTTAAAATCAACCTTATCGTCAACCGACAATGTGGGACAGTCGAAGGCAAAAATATCGATCCAGAAAAATGGCTCAAAAATATGTGAATACGACTTTATTGTCTAAGGTGTAAGAACGTACACATGTTTTTGAAACTTTGGGAATGTACATGTATTTATGCCCTTGACTGTATCTTTTGGTTGAAAATGTCACAAATATGGGTGTAGACAGCATACTCAAAAATATGTCCCATAGTTCTTAATTCGCTGACATAAGAGCTATGGGATGGGATATGTGCACACATATTTTTACACTTGACTGTACATACACCTTCCTGTTTCAGGTTGGGCCAAATAAAACTACAGTTGTTGAAATGACACGATCACTGGGAACTCAGATTCCAACAGTGTATCCGGTTTAATAACAAATTGAGCCGAGTTTAACAAAATTGACATAGGACACACAATAGACAAATAAGCAAGTTGACGATTTCGCTAAAGTAAGGACGCTAAACACGAATAATTTAGTTCATTGACCCGCCACTTCCTATCTCTATCGCACATGGGCGTTTTCTAAAATAAATAATGAAAACCTGATTCTTTCAAATCTGGACATTCTTGGGCTCATTCTACTCAGAATCGACAGCATTCTCCATCCTGCCATTAAATAAAGATGTCCCAAAATGTCCATTACATTACGTCACGTTTTTGTGTGACAATTTTTTTTACTTGTATGTGCGTGACGTAGTGGAATGTACAATTTTCGTACAAATTTTAGGGATATTTTTTTATCAATTGAATATGATTCTGAATTTAAAGAACGCCCACGTGCATTATTATATCGCTGTCCCGCCGATTATGCTGCAAATGTGCGAGCGAGACAAAAATATAAACCATGCGCATGTGATAGAGATAGGAAATGCGTATACGAAATTCTTTGAGCTCAGCGTTCTTAGTACGGATACTTTACTCTGTCCCAATCACGCATAACAGCCGTGACAGCCAGTAACTGAGGGCCCACCGCGAACCACGTTCGACGTGTTGCCTCTCTGTTCCACTTGTAAATTCGTACGTAAGTGTGACAGGGAGGTAACACGTCGAACGTGGTTCGCGGTATGAGTTGCTGCCGTTTTGGCATCAAACCATAGAAGCGGAGCGTGAATCTCGCGACCTAAACGCGTAAGCGCCATGAATTTTACGGCGCTTACGACGTTTTGGTCGCGTGGTACAGGTTGTGATTGCGACAATTTCATTGTTTGGTATGTCGTCTTTATAGTAATAATAACTCAGTGAAGAACCCGTTTGAATTCTATTTTTTACCCTTTGACCGCTAGTCAGCCATTGCTGAGAAAGGTAACAGTATAAAAAGAACTTTAATACATTGGAATAAAGTTTACTATTTCATGTCAAAACCTTAATGGCTGTTTATACGTAATGGGGCAGCTTTGCCTTCTTTAGTATGAATCTTCTCAAATTATTTTTTCCATTGCCATTGTTTCTTTTGTTTAACAAATTAGGTGTAAAAATCATTTGGGAAGATTCATACTATACATTGTCTAAATATTTTAATAAGGCATAAAAAAAAAGTGGAAAAAGGATCTACCTACAACAAAAGTTGCTACGCGCGCTAGGTGTTCAAAATGATCTGTACCCTTGTTGAGAGAATAAAAGCGTGTAGAGATTGATTAGAACACGTCACCTGCTTGGCTACTTCTGCTGCTAGCTAAACACTAAAAAGTAACGACTAACCAATATAAACTTGATTTAAGTCAAGTTTTTTTAAATTTGCATTTGGGTAGGACTTGGTTTTTAAAATACAGAGTACCTAAATCGTCAATAACTGGTCGATTAGGATGATATTACATACTACAAACCGTCGATTTATGGACTGAGATTATTTTATATAATTACTTTGCAGTTTTTTGAGTAATATTTTCATGGCACTACAAAAACAATCAAGTGAATAGATGTTTTCTCAATTATCATTGCAAAGCGATCTGTTATTGAACTTGACACAATATCATATGACATATCCAATTTTATTACCTACGAAAAAGAATAAATCCAATTATTATGAATCAGATTTTAGTCTAGCAGGTATACTCGTATGTATAAAAAGGAATCTGTAAAATCAAGAAACTTACTTCTAAATATTCTTTGGTAATCTCGATTACTTAGAACGACTAGTAGAAAACCTTAATCTATTTATATCTTATATTATTCTGGCATTTCTATTATGACACGTGATCTAATATGACGTACAGGTTATGGCTATTTGTTAGTCTTATTGTATATTTTGTTTAGGTATGACCGGCCCTAGCTAATCCTTAGTGCAATTTCTAAGCATAGAATTTTAAGCCTCTATATTTGGTCTACATTAAATAAAACTTAAAAATTAGCCTAATAGTGGTCTATGCACAGGGCGGTCAAAAGGGTACAACATAAAAGTATGCATCATGTTAAAATCCACCTAATAATTAGCATAATATACCAGTCATTGGCACCCACTTTTTGCAGGATTTTTATCCACTAACCCCCTTATTCATAAAACTTAACGGGCCTGATTTAGTTAAATTATTTTTTATCCCTTTCTTACAAATACATAAGTCAAAATTACAGATAAAGACAAACGATTCATAGCTAATTCAGGCCAGTAACGCGTTTATGAATAACGCCATAAGAAATTAAACTAAGCGTGTTGTAGGTGCCAACAAAATTACCCTAATAAACGTATCGTAAAAAATAAGTCAACAGAATAGCTTTCACCCGATTACGCTTAAATGCACGATTTAAATGCTCCATATGACCCTGGCGCGAGAAACGATGTCACTACATTATAAACATTTACACTAAGAATATTATTATTAGGCTAAGTTTAGTATTTATAACTAGTTCCAATGTTATGGTCTGTTCAGACACATATTAATTTAACATCTTGCATTCTAAATAAAATTATAGCACTAAACGAATGGAGTATGTTATAAGGCTACACATTACAAATTATACTAAACCGGCAACATCGATTTCAAGAGTCAGTGTTACCAGTTAAGGCTTGCTAAATGTAGCTTTACAAAATAAGGACCAGATTATTGTTATCTCCTCATTATTTAAGAATGAAATAAATTCTGAAATAGACATCAGAAACATATCTATAGATAAACTAGTTATATTTCTTATGTTTCTTACAGAATTTATTTCGTCAACACATTATTATTTACAACATTTGCGTAAAACTTAAATCTATTCTATATATTAACACGATTTTGCTTACATAATTATAAATAGTCCATAAGTTATACATCCAAACAAATATACAAATTCAAACATCACGATAAAATAATATCAAAACTCAAAATATACAAGAGATAGTACATTATATACAATATAGAAACGTATTAATATTATTGACTGACCGGCAGGGCCCTATCACAAAAAAAAACTTTGCAAGTGTACAAGTCCTCAATAAAAACCAGATAAAAAAAAAGTGTACAAGTCGACAATATTGTTACGTTGTAGATAATGTGTTACATGCACAATTATTACACACACATCAGATCTACAAGTTTACAATCTACAAAAAATTCACACAACAACGCGTACCACAAAAACATGGTGCTTATGTCAAATGTTGATTTAATCCTACAATTTACATATTTGTTAAAAATAAATAATACAAATTTGTCGCCTATTATGTTTTCTGGTACACAAATTTGTTAAATCTACAATCTTGTAACTTGTCACTTGTAAATTGCAATAGTAAGTTTTTTGATATAGGGCCCAGTCTTTGGTATATGTTTAATTATTATTGTTACAAATACAATAAATTCTGTCAATGATCGGAAATTGAACTAAAAATAGAAATTGTCATTCAAATATTTTTTAAGCACAAGATATATTATAATAACTATTATTGTCTAATATTCCGTCGCGTTATATGATATTTTATTATTTTATTTTGATTTTAATGTCATTATGATATTTTATTTTGTAGATTCTCGAGTATCCAGTTAACAGAATTTACTTACCTAATTATGTATAGTATGAATTATCTCAGATGATTTACTCGGGCTCGGGCCCTAATCTGTTAAACAAAAGGTATTGTTTCCTTTAGCAGTAGTTACACTGCTTACTGCTAATTGCCCCGGCATGAGTAACGGGAACAAGCCCGTTTAAAAAGCACATTTACCATTCTATTTATATGGTTCAAATTCATAAAATAGCCCATTCGGTAATAACACGTTTTGTTATCTCCAAAGAAAATACTACCCTGATTGTTCTCTGAATGCGCTGTCACATAAATTTGAACCTTAATACTATCACGATAGTTGCTTTTTTAACAACATGGCTGATTTGGCAAGTGTCGAAGACTGCTCTTAAAATAAACAAAGGCTTTTGTTTAACAGATTAGGGCCCGAGCCCGAAGAAATCATCTGAGAAAATTCATACTATACCTAATTAAACATCAGTTTAACCTTTTAGTACGAAAGAGACGTATATATAATGTAGTATCACATAACTATTTTTTCCGTAAGACTAATATAATTTGATTTATTAATATCGGTATCTACGTATGAGATCAGCAGACAATTACATATTTCCTGAATACGAGTCCCGTGCGTTCTTTTTTTATGGCAAAATGCGGCAAATAATTAAAAGATGCCTACTAAATAGTTCTACTAAACACTGGACACGTCAATAAGTATAGTTAGACGCATTTATGTACAGTCAAAAGTGCAACTATGTACAGTCAAGTGTAAAAATATGCGTGCATATTGCTTACTCAAAAATATGTCCCATAGTTCTTAATTCGCTGACATAAGAGCTATGGACATATTTTTGAGTATGATGTGTGCAGCCATATTTTTACACTTGACTGTACCTAGACTTCATTAACTATATTCCTTTTTTGTGGTACTGCCAACGGTACAGATATTTAGTCGCCATCAAATATATTGGAGCGGCCATGGTGCTCAAAAATATATGGACAAGCACTATAACGCCTTGCCAATAGAGGCGTGTTCAGATATTTGTATAGTATGATTTTTCTCAAATGGTTTTAAGTCTAATCCGTTAAACAAAAGCCTTTGTTTCTTTTATGGAGAGGCGCTTCATATGCGTGCCGAGCGCGTGCCAAAGCAACCATGTCGTCATAAAGCAACTATTGTGATAGTATTAAGGTCCAAAATGTAACAGCTCATTCTGAGATAACGAGTTTGGGTAATGAAGGACGATCGGTTGCCTGTGTGTGGCCTCAGAATACAGAGATGCTAGATAAATTTGAACCATATAAATAGGACGGTAAAATTTCTTTTTGTTCCCGTTCAGTCAGTAGCGGTAGCATTGGTAACCGCTGAACAAAAGAAACAAAGGCTTTTGTTTAACAGATTAGGGTGTGAGGCGTAAAAATCATTTGAGAAAATTCATACTATAATCACCTTGGTCGCTCCGATATATATCTGATGGATGACTGTACCAAAAGATAACTTCGCACAGTCCTACATACTTAGGGTCGGTTGCACCAAACCGTCTGTCACCGTTTTACCGTTCGCTAAGTTTTATTGTATGGAAAGTTTCATAGTTCTCTGCTGCTTGACGTTAATCAGTCTGTTAATTGTGGTTGGTGCAACTGACCCTTAGTCCATCACGCATTAAGCATTATAAAAAACAGTTCTGGCTCTTTAAAACCAAAAATTCATTGATTGTATTGTATAAGGATGGTAATTGGTATTACACCTGTCAAAATTCTTTGTCCAATGTACATTGCGTCTCACTCTCTCATTAAGCAAAATGTGAGACACAAATACAC
This sequence comes from Cydia strobilella, assembly GCF_947568885.1. Lineage (NCBI taxonomy): Eukaryota > Metazoa > Arthropoda > Insecta > Lepidoptera > Tortricidae > Cydia > Cydia strobilella. Next base: position 5,752,963 of record NC_086052.1, read on the forward strand.
ATTGGAGCAAGATATTGGACAGATGGAATACCATCCTAAATGTAGTCTATGAAAAAATCGTGCCCCGTGTTTGCTAGACGTTAAATTTTGCAGAACAAAGCGCCATCTACATTACAAGTAAAATTCTTGGCACGAAATTGTCTTAGACTGCACAATCTAAAACAATCAATGACCCTTGGTTTGACATAAATAAGATTTTTATCTTTATAATAGGACAAGCACATCGCACACATCAACTATAGTCTTCATCTTCTCAAATGACTTTTTCGTCTAAGACGGTAATCTGTAAAACAAAAGCCATTGTCTCTTTTGTGCGAGCGGTAGGCCATTGTGTGCCATTGTATGTGAGCGCAGCACGCGCCGTGGCACGCGCCAACACACAATGGCACACAGCACGCATAAAAGAGACAATGGCTTTTGTTTAACAGATTACCTTATTAGACGAAAAAGTCATTTGAGATCATGCAGACTATATACACTTCTTACTTTTTACATATCAATACTTAGTATTACTTAGGTTAAAAGGTTAAACTACTGAGTACCTTGCTTAGTTTCATTACTGCCTACTATATTTTCACTAGTTTTAGCATCGCTGACGCCATACTTGATGCCATACGGCCGGAGGTGGTAGATTAAGTAGTCTAATATGTACATCTCCTGAGGGTTCACGTAGTGAAATGAGATCGCGTGGTCTGAACAGCAGTCTAGACCCTGAAACGCAAAATAAAATAATTGCTAATAAAGTTTGTATGAAAGTGTAGCTCTAGCGATGAGACTGCCTGTTATCGGCCTCTATATTTAATCAATTGATATTTCCATGTTGTATCTTTTACTGAGGTGTGTCAATAAATAAGATTCACTGTCAATAGGTACACTGAAAATCAGCGTTATAACACTATTTATGTACTGCGACACATGATGAGTGTTATATTTTTCTGAACCCATCCGCAGCACTGTAACTTCCAATTTACTTCGATTTAAGCCTATTTTGACGTTTTTGTGTTGTATGTACATGATCCTCGCAATAAATTCTGTCTTAAAGTTAATTGTCCCTATTGACTGATTTAAATTTATTTAAAATTGGTTGTCCTTGTTGGGGATCAGATGGTCCCGCGGCATGAACGGTAGAACCGGCCGCGGCCTAGGCTGTCCCGGCTACCTTTACTAGATAGATAATGTTAGTTACCTCGTCTGAAGGGTAGAAGATGTACTTCCAATACCAGAAGCCCTTGTCCTTGTTGGGGAACAGATGGTCCCGCGGCATGAACGGGAAGAACCGCCCGCGGCCCAGGCTGTCCCGGCTGTCTGCGGCTTTTACGCCGATTCTTTCTAGACAAATACCTGGAAACATCACATTATTTTATTTACCGTTTAGTTCACCCGTTGAGCGCCCTACTGTCACGTGTGACAGTAGTTAGTATAGGAGTTCCATACTACTGTGAAACTGGGGCTCTCCAGGGGTTAAAGAACGCTTTACGTTGTCACGATGAGTCGTGTCCACATTGATATGAACGCTTAGTTAATTGATATCATACCCATCTCGGCGTCTTCAGCGCCATGCTCGCTGGCCTTGCACAGGTGCGGCGACGGCAAGCCCGTGTTCACGAACCGATCCAGCGCTTCCCTGCTCAGCACGTAGCCCGCCCCGCCGCTCATGTAACCCTGAAACACAGAATAAGTAATAGTATTATCAAAGATAGATATAACTCCGTAATAGATGGATACAGTCTAAGGAAAAAACGTGCCTCGAAAATCAAGAAAATTTGATTCTCGTTCAGAGGGCGCTACTAGTTTTGGCCTACAGTCGTATAGATGGCGTTGACGGTTTCGTTAGTTATTTAACAATTTTAACGCATATCAGTGAAAGAACATGGGTCAAAATCATAAAAATAATTAATGCAAATAAAAAAAAACATTTATCTATATTTAAATACATTCTATCGTATTTTTATAAATCTTCATTTTTAGTTTTAAAGTGTGTCGACAGATGGCAGTGAATTTACTGGGGTTACAAAATTTACTATGACAGTACCGCTCTAGTATAAGTTACTCTATGGTATTATCATACAGAACGGCCTCGCACCGCCCCGCCCCGACTCGAATTACCTCGCCCCGCGACACCAGATTGACGGCCGTTTGCCGGCCGCTCAGTACTATTTTTAAGCAACTTACTAACACTATGACGCATGACGCGTGTACGGACGTGCCGTTCACACATAGAAACGCAAGTGATTTTTGATGTATAGCGTGTCCGCCCTGTGCCTGAAAAGTGACTTAGCTCGAGGCCCGCGACAGGACATAGGAGGGTCTAGTGTTATTTGGCTGCGGTTTTCTGTAAGGTGGAGGTACCTCCCCAGTTGGGCTCTGCTCTAGATCTGGAATGACATCCGCTGTGCTGTGCCCTACCACACAAAGCGAGATGACATTCACAGTTATTGATTCCATATTTGTAATTGCTTTTTGTAATTTTTAGTTAAATTTATTGCTTGTAAAAATTGACATGTAAAAGTGCCCATGCCTCCTCTTCTCTTAGTCTTCTACCGGTCTCCCATTCCATTATAGTTTGACTTTTTATTATGACTAGGGCTTCCAAATACCGGACCTTTCGCAATACCGGTATTAATATCGGTATTGGCAACTCCAATACCGGGATCCCGGTATTTTTTTGAAAAAAATAGGAACCAAGTAAATTTGAAGTAAAAATACTAAATTTTAATCAAATTCTTTTTTATTTTGCATGCGTGTACAATATATAGTATTTTTAACAATGATATCACTTAATAATAAGCCTCTTTTTCTCTCTATTTACTAGTTTCTGCACTTGCAGCTTAATCGAATACAGAAATTACAGAAACATTTTTAGTATAAAAGGTTTAATGATTTTCTAACATAAATAAAGTAGCACTTACAGTATTTATGACCAAAAAAAATTGAATTTGCCTTGGCAATTTTTGATGTCTGGGCGCCTAGAGGTTATGCTTTAAAGGTACCTAATATATTAAAGGGAATACTAACCTGTGATGTGAACGGTTTGAACCGGCAGCCAAAGTACACCGGGGCGTTACTGCTGTACTCCGACAACATGTAGCGCAAATTCTCTACTACTACATACCTGTACATATACAAAAACATAACATAACATATATGTATTTCATTTGCTTAAAATAATGACAAAGTCAATAATTACGAAGGTAATCTTTTAACACAAATGAAATCAAAGATCAATCAAGAAAAATAATTGAATATTCATATTAATATTTAAAAATTTAATTATTCATAAAATTAACCTATAAACCTAAAAACAAATTAAAACTAACAAAAATAAATTAAACTACGAACTAAACAAACTAAACTAAAACTACCTAAAAAGTCCTATAAATAAAAAATTGGCCCCAGGTCTGTGCCGTCCGGTAGGGTGCCCAGAAGGCTGGCGGCGTTGCCGCGCTGAACGGCAACGCCGATGCGTTGGGCGAGGTATGCTCCAGCCTTCCGGTCACTCGTTGCGTCAATTAGGCGCTTGGCCAACTCCTTATATATGCTGTGCGCGCCTTCATATTAATTGTTTTTATGTCAAAATTACATCGGAAATAAAATAATTCAGACAAATTATACAGGATATAAATAACTAAGTAAAAACAAACTGACGTTTATTTTTTAAGTACAAATTTTTGTATTAAAACCGAGAGCGGGGACAAGGAGCAGTGGGACCACTAATATTTCCAGGCACTCTCAGCTGTTTTCTTCGTTCGTTTTAACTTGGATCATAGCAATGTTTTTTTCAACACGGATTAGTAAGTATCATCAATATCTGTGTGTGTAATACATTTATCATGGCAGGAAGTACAATATATCTGTCAATAAATCCGGTAAGTTTATTGGGCATAGAAGAACACAATCGCGAAACTATACCTATGTAATTTCTCCAGTACTATTTCCCTGTGGCCGAAAGCGAAGAAGAAGAGGTTGGAGGTGAAGGTATATTTATAATATTTTTACATCCTTTTTCTTTAAAAAAAAAACTACCGCTAGAAAGTCTGGTTCAGGTAAACATTCCCGCATTGGCCAGTTTATTGGGAGAGATCGATTGAAGAAAATGACGGCCCTGAGTCACAAATTCTTACAGAGAGGTCATGAAATTATTCAAATGTGGCAGTAAAACTGTTTAAAAATATCTTGAAGTTATAGGCATCGGCAAACATTCAAGATAAGTTAAGGTCACCGTCTCCGAAAATAAAAATAAATAACTGAAAATTTGGGTAGGTACGTCATACCGACAAAAAGGGTCTTATGGGGGACTAATCATATGTCACTTAAAATGGTAATTTATGGTAAGGTAACTATTATTTTGTGAACACCAATGGTCCAACGGACGAGAATGTGAAATATGTCGAGCATACGAAGTTTCCTAACAAAGCTTTCCTAAGGAAGATAAAATAACTAAAAAAATTACAACATTTGTGTTTTAGATACCGATGGCTTTAAAGTACCACAACTTCCGTTAAAAATCTCGCATTTGAATAAGCTTTATCTTGCAGTTAACGTTGTTAAATACATTATTAAAATATATGACAATTTATGAAAAATAACCATGTTGTCTTTATTTAATACGACATTGAATTTTGTCCAGATTACACTCCGCATACGTTAAACTGCTATTTGCATAATTACAATAGCAGGTAACGTAAGTATGCCTAATTCTTTAAAAAGGTGTTTAGCTGGTGTATCAATGTGATGCAAGGATTCTAATGGCGCGGCGTGGGATAAGGTAAATAACAATGAACGTCTATATCAGTTACTAGCGCACGGGTTACACAAAACCTTTACAAATTATACACTTAAACCTTCCTCAAGAATTACTCTATTGATAGGTAAAAACCGCATCAAAATCCGTTGCGTAGTTTTAAAGATCTAAGCATACATAGGGACAGACAGACATTGGAAAGCGACTTTGTTTTATACTATGTAGTGAAGTGTTGTTGCTAGTGGATATAAAAAGAAGAAGAAGTAGTAGAAAGGAGATTGCCATTCCATGTATGGAGGCCAGGTCCAGTTTGTGAAAGCATAAAACGGACAGCAATATAACAGTAAAGGGCGGAAGGGGAAGGAAGGATAAAGGCTGGCGTCTACTAGACTCGCCGAGGCGAATCGAATCGAATCGCAATAATTCGTCTCCTATATTTTCTAATGCAAATGCGTCCATTGACGGGCGCGCCTCGGCTCTTCGCCAATGGACGCAGTTGCATAAGTAATTATAGGAGGCGAATTATTGCGATTCGATTCGCCTCGGCGAGTCTAGTGGACGCCAGCCTTAAATCTTACGTGTCATCATCGGCCTTAAGGAACCAATCGGCATCTCTCCTGTGGTGTTCGTACACGTATCGGAAGGCCTCTTTCGTCTTTGCCCAGAGATAATCTCGCCCTTCTTGCACTGGCAGCTTGACCGCCGGGAGATTTGGGTCTGAAATTCATTTACAATTTGATAATGCCTAGTTGTAGCGAAAGTAAACTAATATTATATCACATATGGGACCATTTTACGCAAATCGACCTAGCCCACATTAAGCTCAATAATGCTTGTGTTGTGGTTACTAGACGATATTTGTATACAATAGATAGCCATAGATGAATACTTACATAGAAAACATCTATAAATATTTATGATGAACACAGAAATAAATGCCCTTACCAGAATTTGAACCCTGGAACTCCTAAGAGCTCATAAGGGCAGCAAAAGATAGACAGATGGCGATCTGTGGAAGCCTATTTCTAGCAGGGGACGTCTTTGGCCACTATGACCTTAAATCTCAACATCTGACCCTCCCGCCAGATAAATTGAGCTTATTGCACCGCTTCCCCCTCGTAGCTTTCACATGCCGCGCCTTTTTTCTTGGTTGCTGGGCTGCGTCATGATCCAACACAACACCCGAACCTCATCTACTCGAAGGTTAACTGGAAGAGATCCCTTATAGGGGTAAGTTCCTCTTTGTACCTCTATTTCTGTAAATTTATGTAAACCTGTGTTGTGTAGATTAAAATGATTACTCTACTACTACTAAGCTTCTTTGATGACTCGTCCACCTCCGTCCGGTCTATGATCTTACCATGATTGGAAAGAAACAACAGCATCAAAAGAACCAAGCACCGAGGTTTGATATCATATACCAGAAAATTTAACATTAGTAAGCCTACGAACAAGGTAGACCTACGATTTGGTGAAGACTGGGAGTCCGACGGATTATTAAGAGGTCTAGAAACAAAATAATGTCGCGATCTTTGGCTAATACAATCTTCCAGTTTAAATATGAACTAACCTTCCTGCGAGCTCATAAATATGAGCTTATTGCACCGCTTCCCCCACGTAGCTTTCACATGCCGCGCCTTCTTCTCGTGGTTGCTGGGCTGCGTCATGATCCAACACAACACCCGAACCTTCTTTGATAACTCGTCCGCCTCCGTCCGGTCCTCGTCTCTGTGGGCTGGCTCGTCGAATCTGTGGTCTTGGACCTCCATGATTGGGTGCTTGTCGAAGTCTCTGTAACGATTAGTAGGTTTGAAAGATTACTGAGGTAATCATATTGCGTAGCTGTGGCGGACGGCCATAGACTCGATACCTACTATTTTCAGCCGAAAAGTAAGCCGTACCAACTCGAGCATGTCTTACAGAAAAGTTTGACACTGCCTTGGTAAGGCAAACACATATATTACAATTGGCGCCAAGCCAATAATTGGTTTTTGAGAACTAATATATGAGCTATTTACCCCACTAGGTACGACCAAGACAGAGGTTTTTAAGAACAGTCTATAACACCTGCATGTAACTGCGTCGAAATATCGGGAGCTCACAAATAATACAAAAGGTAATCACGGTCTATATCCCGGTCAATATAAGTCTAGTCTATAACACCGTATAACAGTATATGGTGTTATTCATAAAAGCGCTACAAGCCTCAAATAGTATATTTGTTTGTCCTTGTCCTTATCTGTCATTTTGTCTTATATATTTGTAAGAAAGGGATAAGACACAAATTAATTAGTTGAGGCTTCTAAAGTTATAATATAAGGGGTTAAAGTTTATCTACGTTCTTTGGACACAAATAAATTCGAACTTATGCGGCAATAAAAAAAAATACTTACAAGGTTTAGCCTAGTAATTCATACTTTTAGTTAGAGGCGTGGTTATTTAATAACACATCATTTAATATTTTACAAGCTTTTTATTATACTTACAATGTGCCCTATGTAAGTATGTCTGTAACATGTTTGTAATAGGTACGGGTCAAATCTTGCAAGTTTAATTTTACCCACTTCCCGGTTTCCGATGAAGCCGAAAATTTGCATACATAATGTAAGTCGGCTGACAATGCAATATTATGGTACCATCGAGTTGATCTGATGATGGAGACAGGAGGTGGCCATAGGAACTCTGTTATAAAACAACGCAACCTATATTAATGTGTTTGGGGTTCTTATAATTGGCTCGATGAGTATTAGTTGCCTGTGGAAAGAAAAGTACAGTCAGCGATAAAAGCTTGTACCAAAAATGAAATTTTTGCCAAAAACTTATTATACGATTCACGTTCCATGTCAGAGTTAAGCCGTGCAGGAAAAAGCCATATCGCGAAATGATAATAAAACCCGAGTCGATCATTTAGAATGGTTTAAAAATAAGGAAAACTAATGCTGGTCTCAATCTTCATTGCCTAATATTATTGAAATGAAAAATATCATTGAAACACGAAGAGTAGGTAAATATATTTCATAGTAACTTATTGATTGGCAATGTCAAAAAACCAATACACGACCTTGCTCTCTTAATAGTGATATATTGTATTGTATTTATTTATTGCATTGCACATGTACATTACAGGTACATGTGAAAACCTACTATACCTACCTACCTACCTACCTACCTATTAGTCATATTTACCTAATACCTAGTACCTACGCATCGCGTTCATGCTTTTTTTTTCCCTTGATTACTTATACACGGTGGCTAAAAAATAACTGCATTCCCGTTGCCAGGGAGGTATGGGATTATACTGAGCCACTTACTATGGGACCAACCCCGAAATCGCAAAAAAAAATTTTGGCTGTTTCATAAATTTTGGCTGGTCCGTTTTCTACGGGAGAGCAAATTTTTTTTTCGTGGTTTCGTCAGTATAATTTCAAAATCTCCTTGGCAACGGGAATATACTTATTTTTTAGCCACCCTGTATATTTTTAGGGTTCCGTACCCAAAGGGTAAAAACGGGACCCTATTACTAACACTCCGCTGTCCGTCTGTCTGTCACCAGGCTGTATTTCATGCACCGTGATAGCTAGACAGTTGAAATTTTCACAGATGATGTATTTCTGTTGCCGCTATAACAACAAATACTAAAAAGTACGGAACCCTCGGTGCGCGAGTTCGACTCGCATTTGGCCGGTTTTATTTATTTATTATGTAAACATTGCAGATGTTTAGAAGACAAATTATCTCTTCGATCGACTTGCACGGAGCCGGTGAGCGGGTTAACCTTTCGTATGCGCATGTCAAAAAATTGCCATATAAATAGAAATCGTGACAACTTCATGTTTAAGTTGAATATATATGGAGCAGATCTGCTCCTAAGCATACGAAAGGTTACAATTAACGTTGAAAGTTGAGAAATTGAATATGTACCTACCTAATGACATGTAACTTGGTGCTATGAATAAACTATCTGTATTTGTAAATGATAAATGATACTGCATGCCAGCAATTAATAAATTTTAATAATGAAATTTTTCCTCAAGTAAGAGTATTCTGGACGACTGTGTTAAACACTGATTTAAACTTTCACGATTTTTACTCATCATTATTTACAACGACGACGACGACGAAGGTTTTAAGATCTCATCCACATGGAACCCAGTCATTAGTAAGTGTAAGCGAAACCAAATATCGAAAGTTGAAAAATCGAATATTGTGAGTGTTGTGTGTCGACCCGGTAACATCCCTAGTGCGCAAAACGTTCAAGTTAATAAACAAGACCAAGTGCGGGTAGTTCGAAAAACTCGCGCGCCTAGAAGATGTTGATGTCAACTTTAGCCAGTCTTCTCCGAGACCACGGGGACAAAACGCCGTCCTCGAAACGTCGGGGGTAAATTTAAAACTTATTTTACGCGATTAAGTCCCGTCGTTGTAAATAATAATGACTGTGTTAAAACCTTAAAAATAGGTAGGTAGGTACATGGAATCGACACGCATCTACAATCTTTAAATACTTAGTGCCAGTTGCACCATCCGCACTTGACAGACTGATCAACGTTACCCGCGCGCGACGCGGCGGTTTACTATGAATCTTTCCATACAATAAAATTGAGCGAACTCTTTACCGATGACAAACAGTTTGGTTCAACCGACCCTTATAGATAGATTTAATTTAAAGCTACGTAAAAAGATTCCCTTAAAAACACGCATTTACTTTATATGGTATGAGAGAAGTATTACATAGTTCCTAAACCGTAAAACTTTAATCTATACATATTAAATAAATGCCAAATGCATAATATGTATTAACAAAAATCACAAAATAGCCAGTCAGCCATTCGATCGCATCACAAAATAGCGATACAAAAATATAGCTTTAAAGCCACAGGCCACGTATTCACTATAAATATTTTTGCTTATAAACCAGGTTTATAATCAATGATTCGTAAATAAGTACCTGCCAAAAAAATTCTAACTTTGTTTACCAACATTGTTCATAAACAAAATTGTTAATAGTAAATACGTGGCTTTGGATTTACATTCAAAACGCAACGTTCTTACTTAACAATAGGGCATACTTAGCGGAATAATAAAACCATACAATATATAGCGCTGTGACTATTACTATCGTGACTATTTCTAGTCATTCGAATATATACAATTAAGCAGTGATAAATGACTAAAAAGTACAAAACATTTAACCCATATACGCCCATAGGGTTGTTTCCAACGCACAGGAAAAAGCTCGCTTGTACTCGTCGAAATGAGAGTCTGGAACGTCTAGGAGACCAAACACTAGTTGTCGGCATAGTATGGGTTAAAGATACAAAACACAAAGTATCTAGATAGAACACATGCAGTTTAATATTAACAAAATATTAGGTATATGCAAAAATATGACGATTTCAGTCAAAACATAAGGTATCACATTGTTGGTTATTAATATGTATGTAGGAACACCTAGATACAGATTTTTTTTTTGTTTACTTGAAAACGGTACATATTCAAAACAAACAGTATTTATTTCTTTAAAAAAACTGTTTTACCTAAATTCAAAATAAACTGTATATAGTTTAGATTGGGACCTTTTTTACAAATTAAAACCGTAAAATCTCAGTCGCCTCAATATCGCCTCTATCATGTTGGAATTCGATTGAGTGAGCCACTGTACATAGCTATTTTTTTCCGAGCCACTGTATCCTACCCTACCCCTATACACCAATCAGCTGTGTAAACTTCGCTGTTATTTCGAACCGAGGCAGACGTAGGGCAAATAATTTTTATTTATTTATTTTTTAATTATAAATTTCCACTGGCAGTGAAAATTTGACGTAAGGCTAATAATTTAATTGGATATTTGTTCCCAAGTCATGGGTGTTTTATATAATATGTATTATATTAATTATATAATATACATATGTCGTTGTATAAGTACCCATATCACAAGCCTTATTGAGCTTACTGAGGTATACTTAGTCAATTTGTGTAATAATGTCCTATAATATTTATTTGTTTATAATTTAGGCTAAGCTTAGTTAAAATAATCTCAAAATGTTGAGATTGTAACCGAGTTAAGACGAATGTTTGTACCTAACCTCTTATGGAATAAACAGTTTAAATTTTTATTTTTTTTTATTTATTATTTATATAGATTTAATAGATCGGTATACCTATCTAATAGATGGATTAGTTGGATATAAAAAAGTCAAATACCTGACTAAATATAATTCTTCAACAGATGAAAGGACTATAACGAAAAAACGAAGCATCTATGAAGAATCTAAAGCCTGACCCGTAATATATGATCAAGCGCCATGTTGCGGAATTTCACTGGAACAAATTTTTTCATACTAAACTGAACTCTCACCCTATACATGAGAATAACAGCGCCCTCTTGACAATGATCATATATTACTGGTCAGGCTTTAATTATAGTTTATACTGCAGCGTGTTTTTAGTGTTCTGCAAAAACGGGACCCTATTACTAAGACTCCGCTGTCCGTCCGTCTGTCTGTCACCAGGCTGTATCTCATGAACCGTGCATGATAGCTAGACAGTTGAAATTTTCACAGATGATGTATTTCTGTTGCCGCTATAACAACAAATACTAAAAAGTACGGAACCCTCGGTGGGCGAGTCCGACTCGCACTTGGCCGGTTTTTTTTAATTCTCCTGCAATATACAGGGTGGAAAGGCACGACGATCCTTTCCGCAAAAGGGGGATTGTTTGGATTTAGTACTGTATTTCCTCTAAAGAAACTAGGCTCATATTCGTAACCGTTTTAAAGTTATAGGCATTTATATATTAGGTTCAGTAACATATATGGTTATATCCTCTTTGCTTAAAACTACTAATATCTGTGACCTAAAGACATTTCAGTGCAGGTGACAGATTTGACGTGCGGTCTGCAGCCGCAGTTGCAATAATACACTAAATACGCAAAAATGGCCATGCTACGTGCAGTCGGCCTTGTCATTAATTTTACTATGGAAATTGACAATAACTTCGACGTGTCGGAGTAGTAGTGCAGCTGCGGTCGGGAAAACGTTAAAATCACCATACGTGCAGTCGATATAGTCACTCATTTTACTATGGAAATTGACAATAACACCGACGCGTTCAGGCCGCTGCAGTAGTGTCGGAGCAGTAATGCAGCTGCGGTTGGAAATGGACTGTCACCTTTACCCGTGATAAAACCGTGACGCAAATAAATTGCAATTGGGCCCTTAGTAGCCCGCGATTACCTAAATTTGCTTATGTTAATATACGGGGAGTGTAATTATAATGCCGCCGAGACGTTACGACGCTATAGACAAAGATATCCTCCACCACACCCAACTAGCCGTGTGTCAATTTTATGTCAAATATTTTTGTAAACATAAGTGTCACATTACACTTACATGTAGGTTGATAGTACGTAGTCACTAAGAAGAAGATTAATTAATTTTAATATTTTTACTAATTGTTCGTAACAAAAATCTAAACATTACGAATCGATACTCCATCACTTAAACTAACCCCCCTTTGCGAGAAGGATCGTCGTGTCTTTCCACCCTGTATAAATATATATATATATATATATATATATATATATATATATATATATATATCCTCCACCTTATATATATATATATATTCGTTTTGTACTATGAGACCAACCACGAATTCGCGAAACATAATATGGCTCTCCTATAGATAACATCAACATAAGACCAGCCAAAATCTAAGAAACAGACTTTTTTTTCCTGATTTCGGGGTTGGTCCCATAGTAGAAGCATGACATATAAGTACATATTAGTCTCGCAAAATATTGCCGGGTATTAAAAAACACCCTGTATTATGTCGACTTACCTATTAAAGCCTATTATTTATTATAACATCACTAAACAATCAAGACTGCATACTGCAGACGTATGCAGACTGTTTGTATTACGACAATATCTTATCTTTTCAAATAAATGCATTATAATATAAATGTTATTTGCGAAGGCAAAATAGAATATTAACTACGCTGTAAAACCGCCATAAACCTGCATATTACAGTTAAATGTGATATAAATGGTTATATTTTATTTAGCTTTTCGTCGTATTTCGCTCATTATGTAAAAACATGAGTACCTACAAAATACTTAAGTAATAAATAACATCGTTAATTAGAAAACAAGGGTAACCCAGCCTAGATAAATAAAACACAACAAGTATCCTTAATAATACCATAGAGTAACTTATACTAGAGCGGTACTGTCATAGTAAATTTTGTAACCCCAGTAAATTCACTGCCATCTGTCGACACACTTTAAAACTAAAATTGAAGATTTGTAAAAATACGATAAAATGTATTTAAATATAGATAAATGATTTTTTTTATTTGCATTAATTATTTTGATGATTTTGACCCATGTTCTTTCACTGATATGCGTTAAAATTGTTAAATAACAAACGAAACCGTCAACGCCATCTATACGACTGTAGGCCAAAACTAGTAGCGCCCTCTGAACGAGAATCAAATTTTCTTGATTTTCGAGGCACGTTTTTTCCTTAGACTGTATCCATCCATTACGGAGTTATATCTATCTTTGATAATACAAAGGGAGAGGGCATAATAGGTATTTAACGTAGTTATTCACCTGCAATACCTGATATCTTTCACAACAAAAAGCGAAAAAAAATGCGCACAGTTCTAAACGCATTGCAGACAGAATAAGAGCATTGCTGACTATTTTAGCTCGCTCGTTCTGTAACATATTATTGCAATTGACTGTAATCTGTCTCTAGGCCATAAACTTAATATTGTATAATTGCACTGGTAAAATGTGTCATTTTCAACGAAAAGGGTACTTATTGTCGCTTGTCAGTAAGGCGCTATTTCCATATAGCTTCAATTAGAAATCAACTTTATCAACAAGCGACAATGTGGTACCTTTTGGTTGAAAACGTCACAAATGGTTCAATGAACCTCGTATACTTAGCTCTGTAAAAACTAGCTTTTCTAATGTGTTCTGTAAACAAATCCCCATTTTTTTCGATGATTTCAGTGATTACGTGATAAAATAGTTTAGCAGGCGTTTGTAATATGCTGAATACCACATAAAAACGTTTTATATCATACTAGCTTTTGCCCGCGACTTCGTCTGCGTTGAATTAGTGACAGCAGCTAAATTAAGTATAGCGCCTACAGGCAATTCATGAATTATCTCAATTCCGACATAAAACCTATCCTATGTCCTTCCCCGGGACTCAAACTATCTCTATGCCAAATTTCAACTAAATCGGTTCAGCGGTTTAAGCTTGCAGAGGTAATACACACACAGACAGACTTTCGCATTTATAATATTAGTATGGATTAATATTATTTATATTAAATTATTTAGGGGGAAAGTAAGTATTTTTTCACACTTAAACATTTAGGGTAGGTATTATGGGTTTAAGAGCAGAGCTTTTTATTTATTAAGTATACAGTACGTTTATTATGCTAACTTTAGAACATGTTCACATTACATGCATGCTACATAGATGCAGTTTTTTCTCTAAAACAGTCAATACAGGCAAAAAAAAAAACTTTTAACCTTTAAAAAATTTTAAGTTTATTTTGAATGTATAAGGAAATTATAGAGCTAAAATGGCTGGTGATGTAGTTGGCTGGTCTGACTCTAAGTCCACAGCTACATAAGAAAAAGTGGAGGCACTCAAAAGGTTAAAAGGTGAAAAAAATGCACATGCAACACAAGACAACATGCCAAGAACAGAGTTTAGTTACCTGTACGGTGAAGATCCGGACGACGTTAACAGTATGTACGCGAAACTAAATCCGGCCGAGATCCCAATCACCAGGGTTAGCACAAATCTTCGACCCATCACCCTTCCTTCAGCCTGCACAGGTGTCAGAGGAGTGTACATTGCAACTGCGTTAAAAAATTACTGGCCAGCGACAATTACATTTCGGCCGTTTAAAAAAAAACAATAAAAAAGTTTTGGACACAGCCACTGGCAGGCTTTTAATTTTTGAACGGAGTTTTCACGCGAGTGTGTTCACGCAATGAGCGTTGTCGCGATTGTAAGTTTCAGGGCGACATAAATAATGCCGTGGTCATGAACAGTTGTGCGTAATTAATGAGTGTACCAAACGTCAGTAATAAAAATATTATTATAATATTTTTTTTAATTATTTCAGGAATTTTACAATACCTTTTAAGCAGTATCGCGGAATTAATAAAGTTTAAGCAAGTAAACGCATTTTGATACGGACACGCTGGGCATTATATGGACATTAATTAGATTTTTTTTAATTAACATGGCTTATTTAATAACGCGGGGGAGAAGGCGTTCTGGTTGTTCAGTTTTGAGGAAAACAAATGGCGATATCCGGGATAGGCGATGAAGTAATAATTATTACCAACAAACTTATCTTGTTTAGCGTTAATTGTGACTTTCTATTTTAATGTATTTATTCTATAAGCTATTAACGGATCTGTTTTTTTTCGTGATCGATGTATTTTTTCCAAAAACTAAATAAAAATTTTCAGAACAAACACAAACTGACCAATCAATTTGTAGACGTATTTATGCCCTATTAAAAAAATCCTCCGTGAGATATCCAACGGTGTTAATAACACAATTTACAACCATCCTTCATATCAAGGTATATATTAGGTATATTAAATGTCCTTAATAAGATGTGAATCAAGTCAATCAAGTACTCTCAAGTGGATCACACGAGACCTATGTGTTATGTCCATTAAATCATCCACTTTCAAGTATAGATAAGAAGCAAAATGCATTAATTGTAAGAATGCAATGCAATGCAAGTAACTGCAAAGTACTTCGACAGGAACAAACATGAAATAGTCAGCACAGGACTATGTAGGTACTTATTCTACTTGACACAATGTAGTAGACATTGAATCCAATGCTTTTTAGGGTTCCGTACCCAAAGGGTAAAAACGGGACCCTATTACTAAGACTCCGCTGTCCGCCTGTCTGTCACCAGGCTGTATTTCATGAACCGTGATAGCTAGACAGTTAAAATTTTCACAGATGATGTATTTCTGTTGCCGCTATAACAACAAATACTAAAAACTACGGAACCCTCGGTGCGCGAGTCCGACTCGCACTTGGCCGGTTTTTTTATATTGCGTGAAATTTTCTAAAAATTATTATCAAATTATTAATTTTGTTGTATAATGACTGATCATATTAGTTTTTAAAAGAGATGTTTTTTTTTATTGATAGCGTGTTTGAACTCAATTCAAAATTATTCTACTATTCCAGTATGATATTTCATTTGTTTTCGTTTTAAATATACTCATTGAAATATATCTACGTAAATATTATGAATTCAAAAGCAATTGTAAATACATCAGTATTATTCAAAATGATTATATAGTATAATAAAAACACGAATGCAAACATAAGAAGTAAAATAACAGAATAGAATAGCAACAAAATTTGCCACAACTCGTGTTTCAATTGAAGTGAATTGTTCAAATGGTTTGAATTATGCCTATAGTGAGCTTTTCAAGGATTGTGTAGAACACATTAATATACGTACATCTGAATGCGAATATCTATTCATATATCTAACGAGTTGTGCATCACAACATAAATAATCTCTTTCGAAATATAAATAGATCAGATAATAGTCTAGTCTAGGCTGATTATACCAAAGAAAATTAAGAAGACATAAAGTGCTCTCTCCATACATCGATTTTGTTTCCAAAATAGTTATTTGTGCAAAGTGGTATTTTACCCGCGAAAAAAAATCTTCGAAAATTGCGTAATATTTTAACGTCCCCTTACCTGTTGCACAAAATACTATTAACGGTGATCTGAAATCGTATTCATAGCAAAACTAGCAACTATATCGATATATATAACAAAAAATTAAGCTGTTGGCGATAACACTGGGTAGATAGCTAAAAAAACAATCTAATTAGCAGGTTTGGTAGTTAGATAATTTTTTTCTGTCGTTAAGTTTTTTGAAAAATGTTCAAAATGATGGAAATTGGCATAAATGACTTAAGTGCCAGTAGGGTCTATGGCAATGAAAACCATTGTGAGTCAGCTTCGTCAAAGTTTAGGAGCATTTGATTTGCATATAAGGGTGGATATCAAAGTATTTGAGGGAAGTTACCCATATCAATTTTGTGTCATTTTTTTGTTCCACAACGGAATTAATTACTTATATTGTAGATGAAAAAAATTACTATTTACATTTTATTATATTCATCCAAAGGAAAGTACAGTCAAGGTATTAAATGTCGTCTCAGACAAAGTGCCAATAATATGTACACGCTATCTTAATGTATGCCGACTTTATAGTCGTGTGTACATATTATATTTAATATCTTGAATCTTGACTGTACAACATCTTTGGCTGTTTGTATAAATTTCATGTTTTTTAAGCCATATGAAATTATAAGGTAACTACCATCAAATATATATATATATATATATAATATAAATATAAAATATGTCCCACGATAGTTTAAGTGCGGGTAACTACCATTGGTGTATCACCAGTATCACCACTGTTCTTAACTAATTTTAGATCATTTTTTTCACTCGGTTGAGAACTTGAGAGGGAGCAAGCACCGTTATTTATTACCCCTTCATATTTTACGACTGTTGTATTTTTATGAATCAATCACTAGGGGTAAGTATATTATACTAGGTAGTTTTGCTGCAAAGTCGATAGATATAACTATCGACAAAACCCCTCAAAAGATTATTTTGGATATAAAGACTATCCTATGTCCTGTCCCGGGACTCAAACTATCTATATACCAAATTTCAAGGAAATCGGTTCAGCGGTTTAAGCGTGAGGAGTTTAAAAAAAAGTATTCTTTTAAATTTTGTTTTTACTTAGGAATGGTGTCAATGTGATGCCATAAATGAATTCAGAACCCCCGATTTATACGAAAACGATACTAAACACGGCCTAACAGCTTCACTGATGTAGATAATTAAGATAAAATTGAGAGCCCTAAGTACTCTTTCAAGAGCGGAAATTTCAAAAACAAGATATCGAAAAACTTGACTAAACTAAATTTAATCTGCTTTAGTTTTGTATAAGTAGTCATGTCGCTAAGACGCAAAGTTTCCAAGATATAACTGAAAAACCGAAAAATGGGACCTTCAATCCCCCCAGCACAAGGGTTACGGCCGGGGACTTTTGATATGTTCACCTCCTAACTAGTCCAAACAAAGTTACGAAGTCAAAAATTGTGTTCCAAGCATTTCTCTCTGTAACTTTTTTTGAGCATTCATTTCCTGGCCTAATAGTTTAATTGGCATTATTCAATTAAAACAAAATAAACAAAAATCAAATACTTAAGCAAAAATACATAATGTAGCTAAAACTAATTTTTTTTATTCAATGGCATCGATTGTAAATAAATAAATTTAATAAACGTTTGAATTAAGTTACGCACTATACTTCACCCTACAAAGACACTTATTTTAAACCATTACGATTTTTAATTTTTTACACTCTTTTAGCAAGAGGTAAAATTTAAAGTTTAATTATATTCGATTAAAATAAAGCGCTCGTATGCTCGTATGCTGGAACGCGAAAACTATTTGAAAAAAGAATCGCGACACATGAGAGATCAAGTCACCCTTCAAAAATTAGTTTGTTTCAATTTTAGTCACTCATACCACACGCATTTTTAACTGTCTCAAATCTCAATAATATTGACGTGAACACACTGGCGATTTGATAGCGGTTTTAGAGAATAAGGTGCGTGTTGACAATATTCGTACAGCGGTTAGGAGGTCCGCCACCAATACTGGACATGTTATCAATAGTTATCTGTAGAGCGATTTCATTTGTATATGGTTATATAGGGTTGGCACATTACAGATTATACCTATATGTTAAATTGTTGTAAGAACGCATGTGTTTATAGGGTTCACAAAAAAATTGACAAGGGATTGACAAAATCCAAATATAAATTTAGTAAACTAGTAAATTTGAATGACTGATTGACATGCCACTGTTTTTTATGAAACCTATAAATAATGTTATTTAAGTTGATTTCAGCCTTTACATCATTTAATGGTACTTTTTCAAGGTTTTCAAAAGTTATTTACTTGTTTTTATTTAGACAATTAAACAATGCGAAAGCCAAACACCAAGAAGAAATTGCATTTAGTATCTACCTACAAATCGATGTATATCTGAAAGCCTTGAGTCACTTTAAATTCATAAGAAAGTTTACGCCATTAAGCCATTACTAGATATAGGTATAATAATTAAGTCGAATGTGTGAAAAATCTAGGGATTGAATATGTTAAAGTTAAAACGTATTTTCTCAATTTAACTGTACAATATTTAAAGGCTTATTAAATATATTAATAACGGGTCACTCACGTATTTTAAGTCGAAAACGCTCGACATGTTTATTTAATATGTTTAATATGTCTGTGTCCCACGGAAGTTTTGTTATTAAAATATTTAAAAGCTCATTAGAAACTGGCTCTCAGATAAAGATACATATTGGTCTTGATTTAAGAAGAATGTACTTAGGGACTTTGATTCGTCTACATATTAATTGACTCCTTTGTGTAACGAAAGTTACCATTGTTGCCAATATAAATTTAAAACTGTCGTTACACAAATGAATTAATTAATTTGTGGACGAATCAAAGCTCTTTACTATATAAGAAGATAAGGTAAATTGGGGTAAATTCACTAATATCTCACACACAAATCACTAATATCTACTATTTAAACCAGAAGCACTTCATACTTTGGCATCACTAACGCTACTGCAACACTTAGGCGTCTTACATTCTGTTGCTACAGCGGTTCAATTTAGTAGATAGGTGTTTGTTATTTTCAAAATTACCCTGTTTTAGAAGTTACCCCAATTCACCTCAACACCTCACAAGCTCAATTAATAAGACCTTAAGTATTAAAAAAAATACAAGTCCGATAAAAATGTGGCAATCCTTACAGGTCATGAGATAATCGTTTTTGTGATAAGTGCGGTTGCGGTTATCGTTTCATACAAGGTACACAATTACAAATAAAACGTGTTCTATTCCACGGTTACTTGTGTGGTAGGACTGATAGGATACTATGATTTTTATAGATTTGATCTTCTACATCTACAGTAACGTTTTATTATTTTTTCTCGTAGACTAGTTTAGTTTGTAGACTAAATGGCTGTCATAAGAAGAATTCATAAGAAGCGCGGCGCGTGGGGCCCCGGCACCCCTGTCTGTAGGATCCTAAAAGCAGTGTTCTTAGGAATATCATGCAACTTTTTTTTTTCATTATGACTTCTAGGCAAAGATCTACAAACCAATATTTATTTTGATTTTATTTATAATTTATCACCACTCGTTGCGAATTTCCTACTCTCCGCACTTGTATCGTATTATATGTAACTGTTTGTGCTTACAAATATGTGTATAATTTTATTGTTCGCCTTATTGCATTGAAATTGACATGCGTAATACTTAAATATATACTTTATAAAGTATCATATAATTAATTTAGGTATAGTTTTAAATTACTTTTGTAGGTTAACTGTAAGAGGGATAAGTTCGTATTTGTACTACACCATTATAATATATGTATCATCTGCTGTAACCAATATTTTTTCGTATTATAGTGTTAAAAAATAAATAAATATAATAATACTATTTGTGAAGGATGTCTGTACGAGTACGACAACCCTATTTGAGATGTTGTCTCATTGAGTCAAGAATCTTGTTTATAAACAAATGCTTGTTTGCGTAGTTCTGTTCATAATAACGCTATTTAATTGTTTTTTCATAAGCCTTGTATTGACTTTCACGTAATCAATATTTTAAAATTCTTCTCAGATCCTCGCCCACTTCTTTTGTATCGAGGTAAGGCGGAGAATATTCTCAGTTATGTTAGTTTAATTAAAGAGTTATTGATTGTAATTATCCTAAGAAATAAACGTGCCCATAGTTTGACAGACGAACCAGATGGCGCCATTATTGCGCCATGTTTTGTGGTCACTGAATTGACAAATCAAACGTAAACTTTTGCAAACCAGCATCGCATAATGTACGGAGCCGTTTATGTATAAATTTGCAAATTCGTCTCGAATTAGTCTGAGACTTTATACATCTTAAGGGTCCTCCACACTCGCGTTCGCGTCATCGCGCCGCGTAGTCTGGAGCGGGCTTTACACAATCAATATACAATAAATAATCAATCAATTATGTTCATTGTGAATAAAAGATGTCATTTATTTATTTATTCAATGCATCTTTGGTATAATGAAATATTAACACAATAAAATTGTTACAGACTGTTATATTGCTCAATGTGTATACCAACTACATTATTTAATCAGCTGGTTAAATTATGCTACCAATTGGCGTCATAATAATAATATGACGATATTTGATTAAATATTGCACAAATTCATTACTTTACCTTTTTTTTTATTTTGCATTTAAGTACCACTAATTGAGTTGAGTTTAAATTAATAAAGGTAAGTACTTAAACAATATGTTTAATCCTTCATTTTAAGTTTTACATAATCTTATAAAACAATAAAGAAAAGAATAGATTTGAAATTGTTTTTTTTTGACTCTAAATTACCATATGACATAAAATAAAATAAGGTTAAAAATTGTACCTACGCACATTTTATACACTAATTAAATTTAACAATATTGTCAATTAATAATCAGACCCTGGTTCTTAAAACCAAAAAAATATATATAAATCAGACCTGTTAACGACAGCCACAATACAATAAAAACAAGCATACAAGATAAAAAAAACTACATGTAACATGATATTATTAATCAATGCTCATCTTACAATATTATTAGATTCCATTTTAGTCGCAATCGTGATTGCCCTTGACAAATATAACCGAACACAACACAATTCTGCAGATATACTGACATTACTTACTGACTTAAACAATTAAAATATTTTTTATGGTTTCTCATAATAGGAAACAACTTTATGTTCTCCAGTAATTGATATGAAACATTTTATAGCTTTTTATTAATGGCGAGCGACTTACAGATTGAGTGGAGAAAGAAAATATAACATTTTATGATGTAGTTACTTAGAGGCATTGCACATAAATGACATAATATATTTCCCATCAAAAATATTCAGGTCAGATATTTGTAATGTAAGCACCTTATTTTTTTTTCGTCCCTGTCCTGGTCGGCAAAAATCACGTTTCATATTTCAAGGTCATCAAAAATAAAAACGATACTAATAAAATTATTGCAGTTTAACATGATGGTGTTTTCTCATCCAAGGGCTGAAGGAGGACAATCTTTAATTCACAAGTTAAATGCACTTTACACTCCCTTCCTGGTATGGCATAACTTTTGACGGGAAGACTTATAAACGTTGGACACATTAAGCACCACAGTGGAAACAAACCAGTTATTTAGATACAATTGGACAAAGTGTAGTGACCAGTTATTATATTACCACCACCACCTTTCGTTGCCAGTCACCTTTATTATGTACCTAATTAAGAATTGTGAAATTTGATAAGAGTAATTGACGCCGGATTCCCCTCAGTAGCATTGCAAGTATAAGTTAATTAAGCTAAGTTTGTTTTTCATTATGCAGTAAATTATTTGATATCAAAAGGTAGGTAATGAACAAAAAGTGAGGACCATTACTCAAGATTGCCTGCTATGCCAAACATTATTTAACAAAAAATGATAATTAAACATCTGTTTGATAGAAAATCACTGCTACTTCAAGCCAGGCGATGTTTAGCATTGTAAGCAAAGTTGAGGAAGTTTACGGTAATACTTTACTACCACTTTTCTATTCTTAATTTATGAACGCAGGCCAAACCATTAGCATTAGACAAAGTTAAGATTGTGTAATGATGTCCACATAATTATTATTTTAGAATGAACTTTGCATATCCTTATCACCTTTGGCCTATCTAGCTCCGGTTTGTTACTCCATTTGAAAAATCTTAACTGATTTAAAACACATGCAAATATGTTTACTATTTGAGAACTGTCTATGTTAAGACAATCCCCAGAAATTGTATGATAATACAGTTTTGTGTTTTTCTTGTACAGTACAATCTCACTAAACCGGCACTGATGCTGACACAAGAGAGCTGGATCACTGGAAGTTATAGCAAATCTGCATATTATTGATGTGTTTTTTAGTATGTTGTAGAAATACATTTTACTAAAATACTAAATTCAAAGAAAATTCTACTCTTATCTGGAACTTAGCCAAAATGTAAGTGCACATAGTAAATTAGGACATAGAATTAACATTTGTATACCAATTTTAGTGCCGGATTACTGGGTATACCGGACCATGGAAGTGCCGGATTATCGAGATTTCACTGTACCTAGTTACTTATGTGAATATCTAAATTTCCAGAAAGTCATATCATACTACAACTATCCTTCAGATTGATGGATACTGTGACTCCAAATACCACAAAGTACCAATGTCAAAAAGTAAATAATACATAATAAAAACAAAATTGAAAAACAGCCAGAAATAAAACAGGTAACATAACGGAAGTCAATAATAGTGATACTGTTTACCTATTGCTTTTGATACAGTAAAAATATCCATGTGTATAAAGGTATTTAATATTGTAGTTTATTTGTTTATTATATTTTAAACCTTTTTTTTTTATATTAAGGCAATATTAGTCACTGTAAGGAGCCTGGATTGTTTATGTCGCTTTTACATTATATAAAATAAAACAAAGTTATACCAAACAATATTAAAACATACCTGGAAGCCTGAAATTATAAAATGAAATAAAAATATAACAAGGTCCGTAATACACGCACACAGGATGTGTAGGATGTGTAATATGATATTAAATTGTAGAGATAACAGAAGCCTACAGCATAGTAGATGTGATAATGTATGACTTGTAATAACTTCGACAATTGTAATGCCGGACAAAGTATGACTAGTAATAACTACGACAATTGTAATGCCGCTTGTATACCTATGTTAAAACAGTTTGTTGTAATAAATCAATTTCAATTTGGAAAACAAAAGTAATTTTAGGATTATTAAGTACAACTTACGGCCATTGCTGCTTCTTCTCTTATACTTTCACTGATTTAAAACGAACGCAATTCATTATTTGTAATTATTTAATAGATAATGAGACATATTTTTGATTTTTTTCATATATTAATAAAAATCGAAGATGATTAAGATAAAACAGTATGTCAGATGTCAGGTCAAGTCGTCTGTGACGTCTGTCAAGTTTGTGAAACATGTCACCTGAAGGGTCTCTACAAACCTCATTTTGCGTTACGTTGCGGTATTTAATTTACAGATTCTACTGATATTATAAATTTGTTTTGTATTTGCCTTGCAATGTGAGGTTGATTATTTCTTTTCTTGTAGTATTGCCGTACCAGAGTTACTTATGTTATGTATGCTACGTATTTTTACCATAGCCGGATTTTATTGCAAGGACAAGGAATGTAGAGGCTTGGATCATGGCTGCATTCCACTATCAAAGTTTCATACCACTAAGGTACGCGATGTGAGTTGAAAGATAGACATAGATTTAATCAGAAACTATTGATTAATATAACAAATCTGTTGTAATTTGAAATAGTTATTTGCAATTTAAAAACCAAAAACTTTATCACGTTCATTCTTCACATTCTTCAATATCATTTCAATATTGAGACGCACTGACATCGGTCGATAAAATTAAAAAAAAAAAACAGTCAGTCGCCATATTGTTTTGTAGCGATCGTAGTCCGTGCTGGGGTGTAAACAAATTTACCAAGTTTTAGTTATTTTCAGTTCGTTCCAATGGTTATCATAAGTCCCGTATAATCGTGGACTTATAGACATGAAAAAACTGGAAGTGCCATAACCTACAACTTTATTATCTGGACGTTAACATGTTAGAATCACGATTTGTGTTTTTGTTTTTAGTTGTTTATTCATCTCAATATGTTTCTGCTTCGGGGCCGCTGTGTGTTAACCAGACACAGAAGTGTACAACTCAGGTATGTATTTCGTATGAATTCCAGATCTTATTCATCAATCTTGCGCATATTGATTTTCCTGCCATACCTGCTCGAATATGTACTTTTGCCGTTCGCCGTAATAATTTTTATGTATCAAAAGTTGCTTCATTTTCTTTGTTCGGTAGGTACATGATGAGATTATTTATTTATTTTGTATTCTTAGCATGATCAATAAATACCATAAGTGTAGGTCTAGTAAGTTAAAGCATAATACTTCAGTTTTATAATATGAATGCTCTATTACTGCAATTGCGTCATTGCTTTTCTGTTTTGGTTTTGGGTTAGCTGATGAGTCACAATTTGATAACCGGATTATATGAGAAAACACGTGAAAGTACGAATTTTGGTTGATATAAGTACATAGACTAGAACAAAATATATCTTTCAATGCAAACCACCAAATAAGACAAAAATAAATGTCTTTATTATGTATTTAGGATACAAAGCTCATAATAAAAAATATTGACCATAGGTATACCTAGATAATGACCAGAAAAAAATATCATTTACAATTATTCCTATAAATAGATATTTTCATTTCTTATAACTGCTACAAGTTTTAAATAGATAAATTATCAAATTTCAGTCCATGAATACATGAACTCATGAGCTGTTCTAATGAATGATCTTGATCCCTGTGAATGTGTTATCCTGATTGTCTGTGTGTAGTTTTGCCTGTAGGTTTCCCAAAATAAATTAGACCAACATAAATAAATTAGAAACCATCCTAATGATCAACATTGAAACCAAAAAGGTGATGTAACGTATTTATGACCTTAGAATAACTTAACAATTACTATGCAAGGGGATTCTTATCAATTATTATGCCTAGCCAGTTACGTAATTTGTTACTTTTGTTATTTTGATTTGTCAAAATAAAGATTCAAAGTTTGAATGAAGAGGGAACCCCTCTGGGTGGCTAGAAGATATGTATTTGATATGAATGATAAGCTGATGAACAACTAACAGGTATTGCGGAAAAAGACATGCTGCGCCAACCCCAATTGATAGGAAAAGGGAAAGCTTATGATGATTCCAATGAGATTAATCTCATTCGTGAATTAAGGAAACAACAGAATAGTAATTTAAGACAACATCTTATACCTTTAAACAAGTAATTCTTGTATTCCTTGTGTCTATTTATATATTTTGGGGATCTCGGAAACGGCTCTAACAATTTCAATGAAACTTGCTATATGGGGGTTTTCGGGGGCGAAAAATCGATTTAGCTAGGTCGTATCTCAGGAAAAACGCACATTTTTGAATTTTTATATGTTTTCCGAGCAAAGCTCAGTCTCCCAGCTATTTGGTATTTAAGCGGGGATGCCAGTGCAGCAGTGGACTACTGGTGGTTCCTGAGAGAACATGAAGTGGTTGGTAAATCCATAAACAAACCAACACTGTTGCCTTCCAATGGGGTTGGCAACTGTCAAAGGTTTGCTTAGATGGAAAGATGGGGCCATCATGAACTGGATCCAGGGCATAAAATTCCATTAAAAAACAAAAATTTGACAATTCTAGGGTAAGGTATGCTGGCACCATCTGCTAAATACCAGCCAGCCAAATTTAGAGCAGCCAGGCCTTTTGACTTTCAAGCAGTTGGTTGTCCCTGGCAAACTTTATTATGTTTAGATTAAAGTGGTCCCTTCTCACTGAAAGGCTAAGAACCACTGCTTTATAACGAAGATTTGAAATTGTGCTGAGCCAATCTAGAAAATGCATTCCATTTTGTGCATTAAATTACAATTCACTTACAATATAAATTATTTCACTAACTTTAGCATTGGTTCTTTAACAATTTGGCCAAGGCACTAAGCACCACTAACAGGTTTTAAAAATACCTATAACAGATAAAGGCTTGTTCTATTTATAAATTTGAGGACCACTTCATGCTTTCCAGGGTCCACTAGTGGTCCACATACTATTGGTACTGGTAAAAAAAAAAACACTTCTAGATAGTTAACTATTTACCTATATTGTATATTTACCTATAAGTCTAACTACAAAATTCCAATCAGTATAAATCAGTACATTTTTCAGCCACACCACCCACACACCACCACCCACAGTATGAAGCATTACATAAAGTACTTTTTTCCAGGTTCTTAGTCAAAGAAACAATGACTACGCCTCCTGCACCGTAGAGTACTTCAACCGAGAGGGCTGCAACAGCATGAGCTTCGGTCCGATCACATCCAACGCCCACATCGGTGGAGTGATGCTGAAGCCGCACATATTGAGGAGAGAGATCAAACAGGGGTTGCTGAACTACAATCAAAGCTACACTGTGCTTAATATTACGTTCAGCAATATTAAATGGAAGAGTATGTGGATTAGTTTATTATTGAAATACTATTACATGAAAAGTTACTGTAAAGATGACGTGACTGGATATGAAATTTGTATGAAGTGCAAACCAGACTTTGCTGAGTGTATGCTGCTTCTCAGCTCAGTTTTATATGTGTTATTTGTGGAATGTTTCTTTTTAGGGTTCCGTACCCAAAGAGTAAAAACGGGACCCTATTACTAAGACTCCGCTGTCCGTCTGTCTGTCACCAGGCTGTATCTCATGAACCGTGATAGCTAGACAGTTGAAATTTTCACAGATGATGTATTTCTGTTGCCGCTATAACAACAAATACTAAAAACAGAATAATATAAATATTTAAATGGGGCTCCCATACAACAAACGTGATTTTTTTTCCGTAATGGTACGGAACCCTTCGTGCGCGAGTCCGACTCGCACTTGGCCGGTTTTTTTTTTCTTTAACTCTACTTCTTTGACTTCTACAATTTCTACATGCCTTTGATTGCTTGTTCTTCTATTAGGGATGTAGAGTTAATGGGGTAAATCTACTTGCATTCCCACATTTTAAGCACACACAACAATTTAGAAACAATATAAAATGTGCCTTTAAAAAATAGTATTTTACTTTACCCTATTTTGAAATATTTATGTCTTTTCCAGCAATCAAATTCCGTTTTGAAGAGCAAAGCAAGAAACCATTTAAACAGACCCACTGCAGAAACATAGTGCTGTCAAACGAAGCCCACATAGACGACCAGTCGGTGCTCTACTATGACTGCTACTGGCCTGACAGTCTCGACAGTGTTGGGCGCTCACATATACTGGACTTTGAGGCTTCGGACGACAATGTGGTCAACCGCGGACAGTATTACTTCAATGTTCCGTCGGCGCAAATGCTGAGTAAGTACACTTTGGTTACTGCCAGTTTGTGACTGATAATATTTAATAACAATACCCGCAATACCGTCTTTACCATAAGGGCACAGGGGGTACCATCCTCAGGGGGACAGTAAGTGCCACTTGCACCATCCCACTAACCAGGGGCCTGGGGTTAAACAGTTAAACCGTTAACCCAGTGTCAAATTAATTGTAGGAACTGGTAACTCCAGATTTAAACGGTTAACCGCGTTAGTGAATGGTGCAAGTGGCCCTAACAGTATATTTGATTACCCATAGTAAATGGAAGAATAATTCGCTTTCTTTACTTTCCAAAAGGGCCGCAAATTTTTTATGTGCCCAAGGCAAGTTTAAGACGGCGTTGCTGATAAATGATTCTTTTGTAAATTATTGGCCATACTGCTGCTCAAAATACACGTCGCAAATAAAGCCGTGTCAAAATAGCAAGAACTGATTACATAGTTCTTTATAGACACGACCACCACAACACCGGTCGACGCTCGAGCGGCTCGAGTCAGGTCATTGTTTAGGGTGTGGACGATCCTTAAATTCGTTTGCAGTACATATGTTGGTGCTTTACCGCACTAGTTCGGTAATTAGCACTACGTGCCCATGTCAAAAAATTGAAAGGGCCATATGTACTGTGAAACGTTGTACGATACACGTGCGAATAGGTAATTCGCAACCCGTGTCGATTTAAACCACCCACTTCGGTCGTGTTTTAATTTATCATCACTCGTTGCTAATTTCCTCCTTTATGCACTTGTATTGTAATGTATACTATTAATTACAGGCAACACCGTGGATGCATCGAACTGGAAACCATTTGTTTACCTCGAGATACTCTCCGGCAAAATCCGCCTCCACATAATGGCGCCACCGAACCAAGTGAAGATCTCCTCCTACCGCATTCAGGTCCTCAATGAATGCAATGGAAGGGAGCATGACATAGTGAAAAGCCAAGTGTTACAGCTACAGAATTACACCGATGAATTGACCTATGATTATAGTTTGTTGGGGACCCCGGGGTCTTACTACTTTGTAGTGACCCCGCAACATGATGCGTGCAAGGATGGAGTGAGGAAGTGCCAGGTGGTAGAGAGTCCCAGGTTCAAAATCAGTGAGTATCCGGTTTCATGACGCCAATTTTAGAAATTGAGATGCTCCAAAATGTATACTGAATTACTGAGTTAGACTGAAAAGTGCAAAGTTTAGTTTTCTTAAATAAATTTGTTTTTAAATTTAAATAAATGATCTCAAAGGAGAAGTTTACATTGTACAGATTACAGATTTTACTGTTATGTATTAGAATTTTGTTTCGTATTTGCCTTGCAATGTGGGCTTTTCTTGTAGTGTTACCGCACCATAGTTACTTATGTCTGCTAGGTATTTATACCATGATTTTAATGTTTAAACTCTTCTTATTTAAAATGTTCTCTTGCCTTTTTTATGAGCTACTAGTGATTCTCGACCGAAATTAAATACAAAGCTGCCTCTTTTATTCTCAATTCAACTTTAATTATGACGTTTTCAATCAAAAGGTACCACATTGTTGGTTGTCGATAAGGTTGATTTCTAATTGGATGCTATATGGAAATAGCGCCTTACTGACAAGCGACAATAAGTACCCTTTTGGTTGAAAATGGCACAATTAATTAGGTTGTATATTTCCAAAATAATTGTTGGTTTAGTACTAAATGTCACTTTGTACAATTGCAGGCAACAACGTACAAAGCTTCAATATCTGCATAGCCAGCATCTCAGCCCTGATCGTGGCAACTCTGTTCGCCTATTACATAGTGCTGCGGGTGCTTCGCCGCTATTGGTGCAGAGACTACAGGCTTGCTATGGGTAAATGGCTTTATATATTTCTTAGTATGTGGCTTTATTTGATATCCTTTGCTTTCTCGGAAACTTTCCAACCACATTTTCACCCCTTTAGAGGTTGAATTTCTAAACAATTCCCTCTCAGTTGAACTCTACAACTTATAAGGAAATTAAGGAATATATGTTTCAAACTTCAACATCGTACTTTCAATGGCTTAGGCTTGATGTCTGCAGTGTTGGCCGAACGTTAATTGCAATTAACCATTAACCAGTACAAATTGTACTGTAAACAGTACAGTTTACGATTAATGGTTAATTACAATTAACGTTCAGCCAATACTGGTTGTCTGTCGATGTAAATGTTGAAAGTTGTCTGTCAATGTCTATATAACATGATTGTTTTATATTTAAAAAACAGTTAACTTCTAAAAAGAGTGAATTCTAATAATAGTAATAATTGATTTGTTTATTTCCATTTTGACCACTCGAGAGGTGTTACAGTCTGTCAAATGTCTTGACATCGGGCAGTTGATCTCTGGATTTGTTATTTTTTACTCCATTGTGACGAAATACTCTCCGCGCTAACTGAATTTTACTACCGTGCGACCTCGCCTCAACGAATCGCATATAAAAAAAACATTTACTTATAAAGTTCATTGCTGTTGCCGATGTCTATTGAGTCACAATTGAAAATTATATTGGAATAGTAGTCATATGCTTTTTGATATTGTATTTGTTTTTCTAACAGTAAGGTTAGGAAAGTCTAAGCAATATTAGTAGTAGGAGCTTTATATATCAACAATACAAGATTGTATTTGAAATGCACTTACAATAAAATACTTTTTTTTTTTAAGTAATACAACATTAGGTACTTACTATCTTTTACTTTATTTATAGCTCAAGAAATACCAGCTCCAACGAAAGTAGTAGTGATCTACTCGCCGGCCAACCGTCTCCACGCTGAATGCGTGTCCTCCTTCGTGACCTACCTCCGCGCAGAGTTCGGCTTCGAGATCATGTACGACGGCGACATCTCCTCCACCTCCGACCAGGACCCTTACATCTGGGCCGCTGAGGCCTTCAAAATATCCACGCATGTCATGTACATCGTCGGCCCCGCGGACCTCACAAACCAATACAACAACATCTACGAGAAACCCATCCTCAGCGCTCATAAAAACTTGGACACCCTCCAACTTTCACTGCTCAAAGCGAACAGAGGATCTAAAAACCAGAAAGCTGTCATCAATGTGATTTTTGAGTACTCTAACGGACCTATACCGATGGAAACTAAGCATGGGAAGACATTCTATCTACTAAAGGAATGGAACAAGCTGATTTCTTATTTGTCAAAGAATTTGCTGCCAAAGAAACAGCTGGTGCGAACGGAGAAAGGCAGGTGTTTGCTAGAGGATCTGACCAAGGCTAAGAAATTGTTGAATAGCAGTAATTTTAATGTGTAAATTGTTGGTTACGGGACGAAATTAGGAAAGATATGGGATGTAAATCAGAAGATATAGGATACAGGTATGTGCAATGAAGATTTAGGTTAACATATATCGCGCGTTAGCTGTAGTTGTGGTTGGAACCAAGAACTATAGCCATCATGGGACACTAAGTATTTCATAGGTGACAAAAAAAATAAGTAGCAAAAAGGCTATTATGGCTAAGGTTCCTGATTTTGACTAGAACTGAATCGTGTAATAAAGATGTTATATCGTTAGGATCAGTGGTTTAGATGTGGAATTCGATTCTCAGGCAGGCCTGAAGAAAAAAGCATTGGTTTTTCAATATTATTATAAAAACTTAGTTTTTCGTGCTGGCAATGTAATCAGTATTAGTTACAATTATATTGTTCGTTGCCATAGTCTCTAGGGTCACGAAAGTAAACATATGTATTAAATTAATAATAAATACTAATCTAGCACGAATAACTTTGTTTTCAGTATCTTGTTTGTACTAAGGTGAGATGAGAAGTTATTGAATGGTTCAAGGAAAAAATGATATTTATCGTATTTTGTGTCTAACTGTATTGATGTTATGAACATTTTCCATTCGGTATTGGGGCACTAGTATTTGGCATAATACATATCACTATCACTACTAAGCACTCACTTTTTACCGTTAGGCAAATTTAAATAATAATGTGGTAACTTCATATCATATTAATATTTAATTTTACTGAAATATATTTAATGGACGAAGTTAAAGTTACAATTGCAGTTGTTAATCCATTAATGCTTATGCTTTTAGAAATAAAAATCATTAATATCACCTGCGCTCCAATACCCAAAAAAAGAGAGAAAAGTATGTGTTACAAACAATATTGTTGTTTATAATTGTTGTAATTTCTTCAGATCCCAGTTTTAAAACATACCGCTTTTTTAAGTTACTTATTAATAGATATTTTTAAAATGAAAGAACAATTAGTAGTACATAAATGATCAATATTTTCCCTACCTAACATATTTTGTGCATAATATAAGAACAAAAAAATGTTTTCTCCTAATATGCTTAATGTGGGTTTATGAGTTTATAAAAAAATACTGCCAAGGTTCCTATATCTTTTATGTTGTTTCCCACACGAGATGACCCTAAATGTGGATTTTAATATCAAAAGGTACCTTTTTCACGATGTGAATATAATATTTCCTACATTTGTATACTTCTGAACGAATGTGCTTGAATGTGTTATTGTAATAAATTATATCGATAAAACTATTCTACTTTTTGTATAGTCCGCACTTAAATCATAATACGTAATGATTGTGCATACTAATTTTCCAATCAATATTCTAGCTAATGGCATTCAAATAACTGTTATTTTCCCTTGTCAAACAAAGCGGTATGTGTCTCTTTCATTGTATCTTCACTTGTTGATCTCAATTCCAAACTGTTGGAGTAACGTGTTCTATATCTTTGTACAAGACTTTCAATTAAGCTCAATATATACCTTTGTGATGTATTTTTATAATATAGAATCGTATTATTATAATATCTGTGTTTCATTTCCCGTTCGGACATTAATCACCAAAGTTACATTAGATAATTTCATGCAAATGAATTTGTATTTTTGTTTTTTGTATAAAGTACAGGGATATTAATATGATTATAAATAAGCTTTTGTCAAAACTGCTTGAATTAACTTGACTTGATGACTTTGATTGACAAGATATATTGTGTTTTATACATACTAGAGTGCAAAAGTAAATTAAAAGCACATATATTTATCATTGGTTTATTTATCACTAAAATATTAGACACCCTAATATTTGGAATGGGATATTTTATCAATTATTATGTGCAATCAACTTTTTTTGTTCTTTCCACGGTCACGAGTCGATTACTGACTTACTAATAAAAAACCGGCCGTACGAGTGACTCGCGTACGAAGGGTTCCGTATCACTATCTATTGTTTTTAGTATTTGTTGTTATAGCGGCAACAGAAATACATAATCTGGGAAAAATTCAACTGTCTAGCTATCACGGTTCATGAGATACAGCCTGGTGACAGTCGACACTTCCACTTCTACAGTCGAGTCTTAGTAATAGGGTCCCGTTTTTACCCTTTGGGTACAGAACCCTATAAAGCATATGCATTTTCTAAAGAGTACCAGGCGTATTCGAATTTTACCTAATCATAGTCATTTATTTACAATAATTTAAATATTAAAGGATTTGCCACACTGGATGTGTCTGCAGTCAGCGGTTAGGTCAAACTCGCATCAATCAATCAATCTTTGGGTATTATGGCTCCATAGATATTGTCGATGATTCCGCCAACGTCAAGGTTTAGGAAGGCATATGTATGAACAACATTGACAGCAACCTTTGAAGTTGAAGTTTGACCTGACTGCTGCCCGCAGAACGCATCCAGTGTGGCAAATTCTTAAATGTCAATTTATTTAGGTATTCAGTTGTTATATAATATTCATATTAATTAATTAATTATTATTCGATCTGTTTCCGATATGATACTGATCTGTCAGTTTTTGGTTGAAGAAATGTCACTTTTGACACTGACCGATCAATACCATGTTGGAAACAGATCGAATAACTAAAATTTGAAATATTCGAATTCACCTGTACGTATCGACCAAAAACCATTGACTTGACTATTTTGGAAGCATACCGTGTTATATAAAGTCAATTGGGCCTAGTAGGCCATAGAGACAAATCAAAATAACAACAAAAAGTTGATGCACCCATTTATCTAAAATTTCGATACTGAGCAATTCTGGAAGCAAGTGTTAAAAGCATTTCAAATGCATACAAATCATTTTCTACATTTGATTTTACAGGTTTAACCACTAAGTAAAAACTTCAGTGTTTACAGTATCCTATGAAAAATATAAATGGAATCTACTAACATTTTAGCTTTGTAAAACTGTTTTAACCAGGTACTTTATTATAATAGGGGTCTATATTCGGTCGCATAATATTGATTGTCCTAATGTAATGTTACGCATAAAACTCATTTAGCATAATTGTTATTGTGCTGAAACTATTAACATTTCCGAAACATTATAAAACAAACCTAACCTACCCTATTCTACACAACCTATGCAAAATATTTTCTAAAATACTTTCTGTTTCAGCTGGAGAAAAATTATGCGAAAAGAGTTTTATGCGTAACATTTTAGGACAAACAATTATTATGCGACGAGATAGTCACCGGTTGTATGTATAATAACGCCATCTACCTCAGCTGTCAAAACTGTGGCTACAATATTATATGTACATTATTTCTTGTTATTGCTTAGAATTGTAGGTAGGTACAAAAAAATATCATCGAGTTTCTAGTTACACAAATGAAAACGACACACTTATTTGACAGAGAACATTAATTTGAAATTTACAACACTCGTGGAATTTCTTTTTGTCTTTTTTATCGGGTATTTTCATAGACATAGTATATACAAATTGTAATAGACGCGCCACCGAGCGACCGGGGGTAAGAGAAAGAATATTCATATAAAATGTATACTACGCAATTTGTCCGGTTTGCATATCCAATGTCTTTTCTCTTTCACTCTTATTAATTTCAGTATTTCGCCATAGCCTCCTTGCTATGATGCCATAACCCGACCATATAAAATGCCCGGTCGGTGATAAAGACAAAGCATGGCACTATCTTCTCTTTCCTCTTATAGGAATCGCAATAAGACTATTTTTCTCTATCAAAGAGTGTCAGACCCTTGGGTACTTTATAATATAATTATTAACTTCAGATTGTAATTTGAATTATTTAAAATATGTAGCTATATAGCTATATGTATCTATCCCCCACTTCCAACTAATAAGAAATCAAGTAAACAAATAATAACAAGCATTAATCTAAGTTCTAAGTTAACCACTAACCTAATAACTAGTACGAATTTTACAATA
The DNA here is from genome assembly GCF_947568885.1 of Cydia strobilella. Lineage (NCBI taxonomy): Eukaryota > Metazoa > Arthropoda > Insecta > Lepidoptera > Tortricidae > Cydia > Cydia strobilella. The sequence goes on from NC_086052.1 coordinate 5,788,136, forward strand.
AAATAGTTAGTAGGTGATTAGTAGTTTCATGTTATCCATGATTGTTCAACAATTGATAATTGACAATACATTGAGGGCCTACCGGGACCTTCGAAATGGCATATCTGCGTCCCTTTCGCTCGAATGCAAGTGCAACAGAGAGCGAGATAACGAGATTTCGATGTGCGCGGTGGTCCCTCAGACCATCTACCATGTACAATGTTTAACAATGTGATGAAATCATTTACCTATTTCTATTTTTCGGAATTTGTTTCTCGTCTATCAGGTATACCTATTAGAAAACGGGGTCCCTTTGTTTGACATAATTATTGAAAGTCATAATGTTATGATTGTCAGATTATCATTAGTCATAATTCTGGAACCGTTAAATTTTCAGGATTTTCGTAGGGTTATCCATCCTATAGTTAGGTTAGGTTTGTTTTATGGCAATCCTGAAAATTTACGCGTTTCTGAGAAAAACCAAATTATGACTAACGAAAAAATGGACAATCAATACATTATGACATAAAACTTTATGGGAAACAATAGAGACCCTTAGAAAACATCTAATATCGTAATTCACTTTACGAATCTGTAATTTTAAATTGATTAGATTTAAAACATTGCATCAAATCGTATTATGACTAACGAAAAAATGGACAATCAATACATTATGACATAAAACTTTATGGGAAACAATAGAGACCCTTAGAAATCATCTAATATCGTAATTCACTTTACGAATCTGTAATTTTAAATTTAATAGATTTAAAACATTGCATCAAATCGTACCAGTTATTAATTTTGGCAATACCTCTCTACAATTAATACAAATTTTCGTCTAATAAAACCATAATAGCCCAATCACAACACGAATAAAAATCCTATGAAATATATTAATTCATAATACATTATTTATGTCAAATATACTCAACAATAAAAAGGTTCCATCTACTATTTATTACAGCAAGGGTAATTTTAAGGGCCCGAATCCACCAGACAGGATAAAAGAGTGAAAAAACGATATGCCCATTTTTCCCCGCCCTACGTGACCGCCGCCATACATGAGGCGGGGACAAATGGGAATCCACCGATATGATGCTATGCCAGATATTTAACAAAGGATTTTATTTTAGCAAAATTATAATGTGTTAATGACCCTTTAGCTTTATTTACCTGTTTAAACATTTTGTTTAATTTAAGTGGTAATAATTTTAGGTAGATAAGGTACACTAGTTTTAGTCGGACTTGTCACACTGGAGAATTTGCGTGCAAATTGCCTGTGTGATAGAGCTCTAACAGCATTTTGTGTCATTTTTAAGACATTCACTGCCAGACAAAAAACGACGCACTACTCCAGAAACCGGTCGTCTATAGCTGCGTTTAAAACAACCCGCCCAGCGGGTTGTCCGGCATCTGAGCAAAGTTCACGAGCGCCCACCAGGTGGGTTCCTAACAGTGAATGTGTCAAATGATGGTCTCCATGTTGTAACAAATGCTTAATAATTATATGTATCCTTTTCAGTTGATTCGGTAAGTTAAAATGATTCTACCATAATTGTAGCATCTTGAACCTTACTGCATAGAGAAGATTTATTACTATGGTTTAGTGTGATGTGTCTGTTTAGAACCTATTTATCGTGAGAACGGTGCTCGTTGTCATTCTGCATGACCTAGTTGGACTAGATCGATTTCTCGGTAGCACGGCGATAGGTTTCATGTACTGAAATAAAAGAAAACAGTAATTTTTTCAATTGTTTGATGTTTGAATATTTCATTCGATCGAAAAATCCATACACGCCTGTTAATGGAAAACTCTACGCATCTATACAATGTGTAGAGCTAAGGTGGAGCCGTTAACCACGTATAGTACGATGAATTTTGTCAACAAGTCACCCCGTATACCTATTTTTTTCCTACCGTACCCCGTATACCAGCGACTGCTGTCGTTGTACTGAGTCGCCTGCTCCCCTTCACTAGAGTTAAAACCGCCGGACTCGGAGCGTTGGCTACGACTCCTATGAGGCTTGTTATCCACACCACCTCCGACAGAGAGAGAGAGAACATACAAGAGGCGAACAGGATTGGAGGAAGAGAGACTTACATGATCTCCAGACTGCTGTCGCTGTTCTTAGTCGCCTGCTCGCCATCACTAGAGTTGGAGCCGCCGGACTCGGAGCGTTGGCTACGGCTCCTATGAGGCTTGTTATCCACATCACCTCGGAGAGAGAGAGAGAGAACATACAAGAGGCTAACGGGATGGGAGGAAGAGAGACTTACATGATCTCCAGACTGCTGTCGCTGTTCTTAGACGCCTGCTCGCCTTCACTAGAGTTGGAACGGCCGGACTCGGAGCGTTGGCTACGGCTCCTATGAGGCTTGTTATCCACATCACCTCGGAGAGAGAGAGAGGGAACATACAAGAGGCGAACAGGATGGGAGGAAGAGAGACTTACATGATCTCCAGACTGCTGTCGCTGTTCTTAGTCGCCTGCTCGCCTTCACTAGAGTTGGAGCCGCCGGACTCGGAGCGTTGGCTACGGCTGCTATGAGGCTTGTTACCCACACCACCTCCGAGAGAGAGAGAGAACATACAAGAGGCGAACAGGATGGGAGGAAGAGAGACTTACATGATCTCCAGACTGCTGTCGCTGTTCTTAGTCGCCTGCTCGCCTTCACTAAAGTTGGAGCCGCCGGACTCGGAGCGTTGGCTACGGCTCCTATGAGGCTTGTTATCCACACCACCTCCGAGACAGAGAGAGAACATACAAGAGGCGAACAGGATGGGAGGAAGAGAGACTTACATGATCTCCAGACTGCTGTCGCTGTTCTTAGTCGCCTGCTCGCCTTCACTAGAGTTGGAGCCGCCGGACTCGGAGCGTTGGCTACGTTTCCTATGTGGCTTCTTGTCTTCAACGGCGACTTCAGTGGACGTGGCTTCTTCCGACTGACGCTGCCAAGCCGGGATAGATGGCGGCTCGGACCGGGTCTTTATTGATGGGAATTGATTCCTGAAATATGTTGGCGATAATTATTTGTGAAACTCGTCTTATCGAGTGTAGGTTGTATTTTTGACTGATTCCCGTTTCTTTAAACGAAACGACTTCGCTTTATAAATAAGTAAACAATAGGGGTCATAAATAAATAATTATAAGTACCTGGGAGATTGAGCTTTGCTCGGAAAACATATGAAAACTCAAAAGTGCGCGTTTTCCCAGAGATAAGACCTACTCGTAGCTAGATCGATTTTTCGCCCCCGAAAACTCCCATATAGCAAATTTCATCGAAATCTTTAGAGCCGTTTCCGAGGTCACCGAAATTTATAAATATATATAGATATCTATCTAGATATATACAAGAATTGCTCGTTAATAAGGGTAGTAAATAGTAGGGGTCGGACTGGTGCTATGTGCGTACAGAAATTTCACTCTCTAACAAAACATGTATATTACGATAGATATGACCGCAAGGTGGCGCAAGCGCGAGCAGGCGTCCGTTCCGTAGCGGTGCGCGGCGACTAGGTACTATGGCTAGACACCAAAATTGGTGTGGGTCGCATGTACTTGTACCGACGCGACGAAATCGCGGAGTGAGCCACGCCTGACCCTACAGCGAGGCGCAAATGAGGGTAATGTGTTCATTAATTTTTTTATCTTTGCGTGGGTGTTATCTATTACGTTATCTGGGGGCTTAGCCAAGACGCCAATCGTTTGCGCTACGACAAGAAACTCTTTCTGTCTCTCTATCACTCAATACTCAATATCTTTATTGCTAATAAGGACGAATCCATGCAGTAGTGGATACACAGTATCAAACCAATTTGAATATATATAAGTAGTTAATTTTACTCTTATTAGTGCGATAGTGACAGATAGCGTTTAGTTGTCGTAGCGCAAACGATTGGCATCTTGGCTAGGCACCCTGTTCTATTACCGAATTGATGCTAAATCGAGCCGATTCGCAATTTCTAAAGTGGGCTAAAAGTCAGCGACATCTTATCAAACTCAAACACTTATTGGTTACTTGGTTACCTACAATACTATACAAATTATACAACTCGATAATCACTAGTGATTCGTTATTGTTTTGAAACTTATGTATAATCCATAAGATTTATAATTGAATATTTGTTATATAACACTTTAAACTAGCTTTTTGTACACGTAATTAATGTTATTAACGGGTCTACCGCGATAAAATTTAATTGAATTGGAAAAAAGGTAAAACAATTGAATTTAATCGCGTTTGACCCGTTAATGACATTAATTATGAATATTTGTTTTTAGATGGATGAGCAGACACGTAGCGCGGTGCGGCACTTTTATTTCTATGTAAAATGTAAAGAATGATCATATTTCTTTAACTAGTTAACTCTTAGACACGCCCCGACTACAGTCTTTTGATGTGAATGCTATGACGGTATTAGAATAACCTTTACCAAAAATAGAGCTAACTTCAAAACAGTACTTATTTTCTGCCTTCATCAGCAGCTCAACTTCATGAAATTTCCGAGACGCAAAAGAGATACCTACAATATCTGCCATAAAAAATATCGCAATGGATGTACGTGCCTGTGCCTAATGTTAGAAAAGTCTCCTCAATTTCTCCAATATCAAATCGAGACAAAATTGCGAGACAATAGACATACTGTGATATCAAATTTCAGCTCATTGAGCTGCGTTCTTAGAGAGCTCTGAGCAGAAGCCTGCATCTCCCCGTGCAGTGCCGTCATACTCGTCTTCAGTCCAGTAGGGACTTGCGTTTTATGGCCACATTTTATGGACTTCATCGGCAATCCCACTTCACCAAATTGTTCCAAGAGCTCTCACTGTAAAGTTGGTTAAAAACTCACCTATTCAAGAGTATTCCTTTAACAGAAGCTATGTCAGCCTTGAGCCCATCCAGTTGCGTCCGTAAAGAGCTCTGAGCCGAAGCCTGCATCTCTCCACGCAGTGACGTCATACTCGTGTTCAGTATGTCCAGGGATTTGCGGACTTCCTCGAGACATTCGGCCGTCGTTTTGCGTTTCGGCTCTTCGACGAATAGGATGTGACGTATGCAGTTCTGAAAGATTTTTGATAGTTGAAAATGATGAAATAAAAACGGACGCATCTTATGCGTTGCGTTTTTGTCGTACATTTTGCTGCGGTAAAACGGCTGATCTTTAAAACAATCATTTTGCACAGGCTTGAATAAAGTGTGTCATTATAAATGAGATAGTTTCATAGAGATTTGACATTAATGATCACATTGCCACACTTTGTCATTGCTTAGCTAAGAGGATTGCTTTTACATCATCAATAGAGAATCGAAAGTTCGGTTTTACTTTATTTACGGCCGAAACCTAACCTTTGGCAGAACATGATTTTTCTACCAAAACCTGCCAAAATCAAAACTTCGGTTGAACACTAATTAGAACCAAAACTTAAGCATGAACTCACCTTATACAGCCAGTAGCAACCATAAGCAAACCCCCCATACACCAGTAAAGGTAGGATATGTTCTCTAAACCACGACTGCCTTGAGTGCTGAAAAAACATCAACTCTGAGGTCATTGATGGTCCGTCTAACAACTCGCCACATTTCTCAACTGCCTTGGCTATTTCGAAGTCTGTGAGGCCTTTGGCACGGAGAAACCGCTCCTTGCTTTCCATGGTGCATCGGTTCACATTTGGGTTTTTAAGGAAATTTACTGCAGTTGTTACCTAGAAGAAAGGAAATAAGGTTACACCACAGAATAAATAATAGTACTACCGTACAGAAAGGAAACTTCCTACAAAACCAAAGTTTGACAGCAGTCCAGGATCAAATTATGCTATCCCTTTCTAATATATGGCACTATGCCTTTCGGCTATTTAGGGTTGTAAAACTTCAAGTCATTATCTCATCTGTGGCCGTGCACACAAAGGGACGTCAAGTTGTGCCAATGCTAATAATTGCTTGGAGCAATGCTGAGCTGAACGGAGCCGAGTTTGCCCAAAGCGAGGAGTTTCGCTCCCCTGGTTATACCAAAATTACATCTTTAAGGCAATGTTTATGACAGTGTTGTCTATATACAATTCAACAATATTCATTACTTATACATTATATAAGAAATTTGTTATGAGCTTTTTTCAGACTCAAACTACAAGTAAAAAGACAATAAAGGAACAGTAGGAAGTGATGGTTATTGTCAGTTTGCATACTTCTATATCACTGTTTCTCTAATTGCAATAAATAACTAACATTTTCTCTTGATACCTATTCTAAATAGTTACAATTGAATTGCTAATGGCTAATTAAGTATGCCAAAATGTTTCTACTACAAATAACATGGGAGTTTTTATTACTAATATAAACAGTATTGTATTCTAATTGTTTTCATAACAAACAGCTCAATTGCGGAAACGAAAGATAAAATTGTAAGCAAAAGAGCGAAGGTCGATATAAATGATTTTACAAAGAAAGTAGCTGACAATACATATAAGTACATTTATAAAGGTGTATTTTTATCATCGGAGTATAATAGATATCTTATTGATTGCGGCAAAGACAAAAAGGTCAAATAATTACCAAATTCTCTCGAACTTCTGATGCCGCATTTACTAAAGCATCTGCCGACATGTTTGCCTTAATTTACTTTGTCAAACTTGCAGCACAAATTTTAAACGCACAAAAAGAATTGTCCTGCGATATTTGGTTATTTTAATGTAAAGTAAACATAATCACAATCGCAAAAATATTAAAACGCTAATGGTACAATATGAACAATATAATATGACTTGAGATGACACTGACAATGACAAGTGACAGAGCACAGAGCATACAAGTAATCTATCAAAATAATGTACGGGCATAATAATGATAATAATTCCCAGTTATACCACCAAACCGAACCAAACTGAGTTGGTAAATGGTGGGAATTTTTTCCCCGGTGTTACCACTGGTAAAAGGTGGGATTTTTTTTTCGCATCACTAGTATGGATTTTTTAAGTTCCATTTTATTTAATTTCTACTATTTTATGTCGCACTATACCTACTCAATATTTATACAATACTATATATTTATACTGTTTTTATTAGTTTTGAACATTAACAAAATTTTAGTGGTAACTACTGGGGAAAAAAATATCCCAGTAGTTACCATCAACTCGGTTTGGTTGGATTTAGTGGAATTGGTGGAAATGAATTGCTGCTATAAGATACATAGTACTCGCAGTGTTTATATTCTCTTTGGGCGTACCATTCATCCTTGCGAATAATTGTGTCTCTTATTCTTACCAAAGCTGCTACTTTACCGTACGTACTAGTGCGGTAATTACCACTTTACCTGCCTATGTCAAAAATTTCAAGGGCCATATGTACTTAATGTACTGTAAAACGTTGTGCGATACATGTGCGAATAGGTAATTCACAACTCGTGTCGATTCAAAACACTCCCTTCCGTCAAGTTTTGATTTTTTCGCCACTCGTTGAAAATTTCCTACTTTTCGCACTTGTATCGTAATGAAATACTAATATTTTAAGAATAAAACATCTTAAGATTTCTCCCTTCCAGTTTCATCTTTAACCCTTAATAAAATTTGTCTATGGAGTGTAACTTAATTAGTCTGGTGTAACTATTTATTAATCTGTAGTCTGGTATGATTGAGACCATTTGGAGTTTAAGTTTTATACCTATTTGAATCTAAACTAGAAATTGCTCGTCGATTTGACCAAGGCGCTTCTGAACAATAAAGTCCACTCCACGAATCTGATTCTGAAGTACCAGATACCTTTATAATGTGACGCTCATTATGAAATCATAGACTAAGAATTTAATCTGATAATTAATAGAAATAACATTTTTATCACTTCCATGAAAATATAAATTGTGTATTGAGTTATTGAGAGCTTTGTAATTTACCTGGATTAATTGTTATTAAACTACATTGATTATGTTGGACCGTAGATACATAATAATATGTGGCGTCCCACAGGAAAAGGTACTTTATGAGGTCAAAAGTAAAAAGTAAAAAATATTCAATTTTGTGATTTTACATGAAAATGTCAGAAATTACATTTTCACCTCTAAACCGGTATTTTTTTTTCTTAAACTTTCTCTCAGTATCATTTTGTAATAGATAAATTTAAAACTTGAGAGCTCATTGCAATCAATCGTGAAAATGAAACAAAACTTAATTTTTAAGAGATTGGTCAGTATTGCAACACATAAATCAGTCGATATCAAAGCCTAAATATATAATAAATAATAATATCTCCGTAACTACACAACTTAGGAGGTTGATCTTTTATTATGTTATCGATAGCTTATTTATTGCAGATTACTGGGATATGCATAACTCCATACCCGCCATAAGGTACCTTTAGCCATGGGACGTCACATATATGTACAGTCGACGTGAAAGATATGTTTACATTTTTACATTAGTAAGGTGCAAAAGTGTAAACATATAAATCGTATAAAAATCTTAGAATTATGCAAACGCGCAGAATCAGAAGACCTACCGCGAAAACCGAAATTTCGCTATTTGCCTCTCTATCACTCTTGCATATTCGAGCGATAGAGAGGCAGATAACGAAATTTCGATTTCTGATTTTCATCTCATCTGCATCTCAGATACAACATAAGAAATTTATTTTTCAACACACTTGCTCAAAACGACGTTTTTATTCCACCGATTTTTGGCTCATAATCCTAGATATTAAACACGCGTGCTCTTTCAGTGTATTATTCCACTCGTGCTTTTTCATTATATTATCCGACTTGAGTTAAGAAGGTAACTGATTGCTAATAATATGCATGGAAAGGGAGCCTTCCTTAATTGGTCGGACTGGCGGGCACCGGCGCGCCCGACCGCCTGCGCGGTGCGCGGCCCGGCCGGCCCGCCCGCCTGCCGCGCCGCCCGCGGCCGGGGCGAGCGAGGGCCGGCCGGCACGAGTATGACAGATGAAACACACAATACTAACTGTTTTAACTATTCAAATTTGATTCATATGAGTATCTTTTTTTTTCTCGCAAGTGTGTTGAAAAACGTTGTATGAAACGCGTGTGCATTGGTAATTACACACATCGGCTTTCTTATTGCGCGCTCGCTTACAGCTCTCGCGCACAATATCGCCTCGTGTGTAATGACCAACTTAGCACACTTGTATCATAATGTACTATTTCGGTGGTGCACTGCATTAATGAAGGTGGCGGCCACCATAGTAAAGTGTAGGTATCTATCATACAGTTGATCTTATTTCATTTCATCCCTAATCTCAAAGAGTTATCATTTTATACAAATTCCATTCCATTACAAATCCCTTTCCACCCTTTGCCAATACAAAATTAGACTCTATACAATTGAAACAGAGCTCAATACGAATTGTTATCATTTTGATACTAGCTACTAGCTGTTGCAACGTTAAGTACTTACAAAAATATACGTACCTACAATAGTTAGATAAGTAAACTCTATTCGCTATCTGATAACAACTCAGTGTGGGACGTGCTCACGCGGTGGTACTTAATGATATATAAAACAATAGGTTATGCATGCAAAAATAGTAACCGAGAATTGACCTAATACCAAAACAAAACAACGAAACTAAATCGCCAATTCTAAAGTGCAAAAGTGAAAAGCAGTATACATTTATGTAACTATTTTTTCAGTTCTAGTTATGAATTGAAACCAAAAGTGTAATATATAAAATAAAAAGTTCTCTATCGGTTCATTAACTGAGTGCTAGTTTATCTTTGCGCTAATAAGGTTGTATAAAAGTGCAACTATCTCCGTGACTGCTGACATTGAAATTTCAGGAAAACATAAGGTAATTTAACTAATTTAGGTGACTAAAGGTGTAATCGGTTAGGAGGTAAGGACCAATATAGAATTATACATACGTATTTTCGGCATTTAATATAGGCACCTATAGGTACATAGGTACTTACTAAGAGGAGTAGCCTACCCTATTAGTAAGTAGTTAATTCGAGTAGACCACGTAATAGAGTGAAGAACACACAGTAAGGAGCTAACTTATTAAATATATTAATATGTGTGTGTGTGTCTGTGTCTTACGGAAGTTTTGTTATTAAAAGGAGCTAACTTACTGACTGTACCCGTTATTTTCAGAGAAATCTGACTGTACTGCATTGAATTATAACATTATTATTGTTTTATTCTTAACTTTTCTTTACTGCAAATAAACGCGTTCGACGGACTTTTATCTGTACCAAAAATGTGGCAGCATTGTATGTTGTGCCAAATGTGGTGCCACAATAAATATTCGTACATTTCCAACGAAAATTATTACGTTAGATAAACGCGTTCGACGGACTTCTATCTGTACCAAAAATGTGGCAGCATTGTATGTTGTGCCAAATGTGGTGCCACAATAAATATTCGTACATTTCCAACGAAAATTATTACGTTAGATAAACGCGTTCGACGGACTTTTATCTGTACCAAAAATGTGGCAGCATTGTATGTTGTGCCAAATGTGGTGCCACAATAAATATTCGTACATTTCCAACGAAAATTATTACGTTAGATAAACGCGTTCGACGGACTTCTATCTGTACCAAAAATGTGGCAGCATTGTATGCTGTGCCAAATGTGGTGCCACAATAAATATTCGTACATTTCCAACGAAAATTATTACGTTAGATAAACGCGTTCGACGGACTTCTATCTGTACCAAAAATGTGGCAGCATTGTATGCTGTGCCAAATGTGGTGCCACAATAAATATTCGTACATTTCCAACGAAAATTATTACGTTAGATAAACGCGTTCGACGGACTTCTATCTGTACCAAAAATGTGGCAGCATTGTATCCAAATGTGGTGCCACAATAAATATTCGTACATTTCCAACGAAAATTATTACGTTAGATAAACGCGTTCGACGGACTTCTATCTGTACCAAAAATGTGGCAGCATTGTATGTTGTGCCAAATGTGGTGCCACAATAAATATTCGTACATTTCCAACGAAAATTATTACGTTAGATAAACGCGTTCGACGGACTTCTATCTGTACCAAAAATGTGGCAGCATTGTATGCTGTGCCAAATGTGGTGCCACAATAAATATTCGTACATTTCCAACGAAAATTATTACGTTAGATAAACGCGTTCGACGGACTTCTATCTGTACCAAAAATGTGGCAGCATTGTATGCTGTGCCAAATGTGGTGCCACAATAAATATTCGTACATTTCCAACGAAAATTATTACGTTAGATAAACGCGTTCGACGGACTTCTATCTGTACCAAAAATGTGGCAGCATTGTATGCTGTGCCAAATGTGGTGCCACAATAAATATTCGTACATTTCCAACGAAAATTATTACGTTAGATAAACGCGTTCGACGGACTTCTATCTGTACCAAAAATGTGGCAGCATTGTATGCTGTGCCAAATGTGGTGCCACAATAAATATTCGTACATTTCCAACGAAAATTATTACGTTAGATAAACGCGTTCGACGGACTTCTATCTGTACCAAAAATGTGGCAGCATTGTATGCTGTGCCAAATGTGGTGCCACAATAAATATTCGTACATTTCCAACGAAAATTATTACGTTAGATAAACGCGTTCGACGGACTTCTATCTGTACCAAAAATGTGGCAGCATTGTATGCTGTGCCAAATGTGGTGCCACAATAAATATACGTACATTTACAACGAAAATTATTACCTTTTCAGAGGCACTTCCACATTTTATAACTTCAAAATCAGTGCAGAGTTAGATAAACGCATTCGACGGACTTCTATCTGTACCAAAAATGTGGCAGCATTGTATGCTGTGCCAAATGTGGTGCCACAATAAATATTCGTACATTTCCAACGAAAATTATTACCTTTACAGAGGCACTTCCACATTTTATAACTTCAAAATCAGTGCAGTTAGCTTAGAGTAACTCTTCTTATCCACCTTTTTAAATTGGTCCCTGACTCACTCTAACTCCTAGGGTTCGCTACTACGAGATAACACTCGCAGAGTTATCAGTGAAGTTTTTGTGTAGCTGATATTCAGTATAGTTGGTACTATAACTTAAAGGATTTTAACCCTGTATATGTCGAATGTAGTATAAGATTTTTTTCTAATAATCTACCTAGTTATCGGTGCTAATTAATTAACGTAATCGTACCTATCGTCTATTCAGTTTTTTTATTGCTTATTCTAGTTCTTGTTAGTTATTTTTCATCCGTAAGTAATAAAAAATAAATAAAGGTTCATTCTTGTTCGCAACATAAACCAAACCATCCTCTCTTTGCAAAAAACTATTCTTGCACACTTCAATAATTTAACACAATGCGGTCTTATCGCCAAAGAGCGATCTCTTTTCAAAGGAGCATGGTTTTGCAATCACGCGTCGATTCAGGGTGTTAATATCTCCTGAAACATCTCTTATCAGCTGTTATCTGCAGTATCTCGGCGTGCGAGACACTCGGCATTCGTGAGATGTGGGTAATGGAGACAATTCCTGTAAGTTTTTCTTTTTTCAAATCAAGACGATTTTTTTATTATCTGTAACTTAATTTAAAAGAGCTAGAGTACATTATGTAGTACTTCATTAGTCCTGAAAACTAAAAACTCTTTAAAAATATGTTACATGACAAATATTAGGTACGTATTTGGTTTTAGCAATAAACGAAAAATATTACCAGATCTGCTTAACGAATAAATACTTCCACACTTTGTTTTATACTATGTACCTAGTGATTTAGTGTTGAGTCAACGCGATCTGAATTCATGCTCTTTTACTGTTCGTAGAAGGTTACTGAAGGCTATTTTTTTTTAACTTGGAGCTATTCTTATTCCCCTACGAAGTTTATGAAACTTCTGTCTGACGCTATGTGACATAAATATGACGTTGACGCAATAGGACCATACATCAACATATATTATTATACTCTTTGCCATACATATTCATAATAATAACTAGCTGAAACCGTGATTCAAGTTATCAGTATCTTTACGATCTATTCAAAGTTATATCTTACGCATTTATCAGAATTAAAATGATTTATTTCCGATTCCATTATTATCGTGAATGAAAACACCAAGTTAATAGAGTTGTAAGTTTTTATAGGATTCATTGTGTACCTGTATTACCTAAACAAATCCCTGAAGATGTAGGCAATGCACTACGAGTATTATAGATTCTCTAGACTTATGTACTGTGACTTGTTTCATGAAGTCTGTGGCCTAGTTATTAACTTATTAGCTAATCCTTGAACATTAAGAAAAGAACCCCTAAAGATCTACCTAGGACACCTAGAGAGGTAATTGTATCGTGCTCCCAAAGCCAAAAATGCTTCCTACAAGTACAAGTCTATATCTGGTAGCGTGTACCAGAGATGTTGGCTAGTGTATGAGAGCATAGAGTAACTTATACTAGAGCGGTACTGTCATAGTAAATTTTGTAACCCCAGTAAATTCACTGCCATCTGTCGACACACTTTAAAACTAAAAATGAAGATTTATAAAAGTACGATAGAATGTATTTAAATATAGATAAATGATTTTTTTTATTTGCATTAATTATTTTTATGATTTTGACCCATGTTCTTTCACTGATATGCGTTAAAATTGTTAAATAACAAACGAAACCGTCAACGCCATCTATACGACTGTAGGCCAAAACTAGTAGCGCCCTCTGAACGAGAATCAAATTTTCTTGATTTTCGAGGCACGTTTTTTCCTTAGACTGTATCCATCTATTACGGAGTTATATCTATCTTTGATGAGAGTTTGCATTGCAATTAAAATTTATCTTAGAGTCCATCTAAGTTAACTTTGCAGTCTTTGCACCGACTTGAACAGAACACATAAACTCATATTTTCATAGAAATTTGATATTAACGATGACATGGTCACACTTTGTCATTGCAAAAGCCATGCAGAGTAGCGTGTGGTCCGACTCTACTACTTCCCGAAGTCAGGTCGAGTCAGGGGGTGTCACTGCGCAGTTTAGGTATATTTGGCTGACGCACCGCCCGGGCAGGTATATGGCAGTGGGCTGCCGCTCGGCTCGCACGATAGTCGTGTCACGTGGCGCTCGCGCAAAATTGAAAATACGCAATGGCTTCGAAACCTAAATCGCGATCTAATCTGTATAAAAGATAATATTCTGTTTACGGAAGTCTGAATAAACGGAAGAACAAGGAAGCAGAAAAAACATTTTTTTTTTCAAATTCCAGACTATATTGACCGACATATTTTCAAAGGAATAACTACTTCTGTGGCATACCTACTTCCGTGAGAATCATACATACTATCTCCGGCTAAAAATTTTATGTTTACAGAATCGACGTTTGTAATTCCTACATATTTATCTTAAAAATAATAAATCAGTGTACAAAAACTTGTCAAGTGACAACCCCGTGGCGACACTCGCAGCTCGGTCATAAAACTGCGGCGCGCAAAGAAGATTTACGGTTCGTTATTCTGTGGTCGAGTTGACAATACCAGTGTATTGGGTGCAGGTGGCGTGGTAGCCGTAACAAATGTGGCTGCAGCCTGGCTGACCAATGGCGGGCAAGGTGCTGCGAGCCATCACAAGACGGAAGGTGTTCCAGCCCGAACAACTCGAAGCTGGCAACTTGAGGAGGTAAACTAGCTTTAGTTGGACGCAGAGTTTTGGCGAAGAATGGTGGACTAATGGTGGGAGGCAAGTTGCTTCGGCCCATTACAAGGCGGAAGGTGTTCAAGACCGAGTAGCTCAGAGCTGGCAACTTAAGGAGGTAAACTAGCTTCAGTTGGAGACACAGAGTTTTGGTGAAGAGTAGTGGACTAATGGTGGGAGGCAAGGTGCTGTGGGCCATCGCAAGGCGGAAGGTGTTGTAGCCGGAGCAGGCTGAAGCTGGCAACTTGAGGAGGTAAGACATAATTGCAGGTGGTCTGGTAACCGACGATAGGGCAGCCTGGTTGACCTATTGCGCTGCGCTGCGGGCCATCACAAGGCGAAAGGTGTTCCAGGTACAGCTACTCGAAGCTGGCATCTTGCGAATGTAAAACATTATTGATCGACTATGTCTCTTTTTCGTTCTTAACCTTTTGGACGCCAATGACCGATATATATGCACTGTAGGTCCAACGCCAAAGACCGATTAATCCGTGACATGACAGACCACAGAGCAATATAGACCTACGTGCCTTATGCATATAAGGTTCAATTTCAGTTTTGACACTTCGGTGACGTGGCGTCTGGATGATTGCAGTTTTTGTGTTTGACACGGCGTCAAAAAGGTTAATAAGAGGATGCGCACCAAGGATATTAGCTGATCAAATGAAAAAAGTTTATTAGGTTAAACATTATGCAGTTTGAAAGCAGTTTGATTTGGGTCCTCGTTGTAAGTAAATATATAATATACCTGTATCAGGAGAACCCGCTCTTGATTGAATTCATCACAAAAATGTATAAACTGTGGATTGATTAAGATTCTTGGGACAGCTATCGACAGTAGCAGACAGTCGACGTGAAAATAATAACAATGATTTCGATATCAAGCTCAATTTTAAATACAAACAGAAGATAAAATTATACATAATTTACAAAAAAAACATAGGAAGGAGAAAGTGTTAAAGCGCTGATCTTCCGAATTCCTTCTTCTTTCTGAATTTTACTGTCATCACCTCACATCTTACCCAAGCGATGTTCACTTGCTTGCAGTCGAATCTTCTGATATATTTAGGTACTTACATACAGTTGTGGTCTGACGATAGTCACGAATAGGAATCGATGAAAGCAGGCAAAGCGATCTTGAATAAACGATTTTAGAGAGTGTTTGGGTCTGTTTCAGATGCCTGAGTGTTTGGGACCTAACATCGCTGGGCATAAGCGCCACGTTAGGAGTGGGCATCTACTACCTGGTGGGCTCTGTGGCGCTGGACATTGCTGGACCATCGGTCGTGCTCTCGTTTTTCATCGCTGCCGTTGCATCTCTGTTTGCAGGTGTGTTGAGTCTTACTTTGACACTGTTGTTACATGATTGGGCTTCTGAGATCTGACAACGGTCACGGCCACATGCTGGGCGTTGGACATACATCTACAACAGGATTAGATATATGCTGCCTGTTGGGCGTCTGTCTACCTCGATTGCCACCGTTGCGGCTCTAGCGACGGTAGACGGCAGTAGATTGCGATACCTGAAAAACAAACCTAGGTATAACTAATATTTACCTTTACGTATATCCCTTTTTTACTGACCTAATCTATAGGTACTTACGCATTGAATAGTGAGCGCGAGCGACATACAGTGTTATATAGGTATACATAGATTCATACGTACCTTGGATCGAGCCCAGGATACTAATTCTGACTGATTGTAATAATGCGAATCACGAATTTGATCTGGATTTGTTACGATCTGTAAGTCTCAAAGGTGACGTTTGTGATTGAAGACATGGTCCAAGATAGAAGGAAAATACCAGACGCCCAAGAGTACAATGAGATGGTATACTGGAAACACTCGTTATTTAACAAAAAATCTTGTTTTTCAGGACTATGCTACTCGGAGTTCGGAGCGCGCGTACCGCGCGCGGGTTCGGCCTACATCTACACGTATGTGACCGTAGGAGAACTGATCGCCTTCATCATTGGATGGAACATGATACTTGAAGCCTTGTTCGGTGAGTTTATTTTGTATGACGTAGAATTTTGGAACCTGAGCTCTAAGGGATATTGTATGCTCTTTATTTTTCCTTCAGGTTCCTAACCCATTTTATTTAACTATAGGCTTTAGAATCCATCCAATGTTTCCTTGCTGCATATAATTTCGGCAAACTACAACGAATGCTAAGTACATATGTCCGATGTCCCATGAGTCCCATCTTGGTGATGCAACAAGTATAAGAATGCCTCGATTAGCTACCGTATGAACATGAACTAACCGATTTGAATTTGAACGTTTTAGGGTGGGTTACTAGGACTCCGCTGTCCGTCCGTCTGTTTGTCTGTCCGTCTGTCACCAGGCTGTATCTCATGAACCGTGATAGCTAGACAGTTAAAATTTTCACAGATGATGTATTTCTGTTGCCGCTATAACAATGCAAATACTAAAAGTAAAAACAGAATAAAATAAATATTTAAGTGGGGCTCCCGGCTCCCATACAACAAACGTGATTTTTTGCCGTTTTTTGCGTAATGGTACGGAACCGGACTCGCACTTGGCCGGTTTTTTATTTTATCCTAAGTATATCTAAGTAGCTCTATGTTTTCGTAGGCGCAGCGAGCGTGGCACGCGGTCTCAGCCTCTACGTAGATCTTATGGCAGGCAAAGCCATGTCGGAGTGGTTCACGGCCGTCGCCCCATTACACTGGAATCTGTTGGCGACGTACTTTGACTTCTTTGCGTTTGGGATTGTCATCGCTTTTGGAGGTACCTAATACTATTCATCTATACTTACAGACTGATAATTCCGGGTGTGTTTGTGTTAAATAACGTGGCCTGAAAGATGCGTCAATTCCATAATGAAGATGATGCCAGAGTTACAAAGTTGCAATGAGACTAGAGAAAATTGAAGGCAGATGATGAAACCTGTCATCCCAAGACAGTACCTGGTGAAAAATATTGTAAATTGACTGTACTTAACTACACAGGGCTTAAGTTATAGCTATGCGCCATCTACTGCATCTATCATATTTCCGACTACAGCTTTTTAGTTACAGATAAGTGGTGAAATGCATCTTTCATTTACAATAATATTTATTATCAGAATTACATTTGTGTTTCAGTGCTCCTGGCATTCGGGGTCCGCGAGTCGGCCACAGTGAACAACGTGTTTGCCATACTTAACATGATCGTCATTATTTTCATCGTCATAGCCGGCTCTTTCACTGGTGAGTGTCTTATCTAAATCTACAGCCTGTAAATAGGTTTCGTAATCAACTATCTAGTTAGCAACTAAGTAACTAGTCGTTAAGTCAATTAGAAGTCTAACAAGTGCTATATCGATGAAGATGAGTTAAAGTAGTCTTCAAGTTTTCAAGTTAGGTTGCTAGCTTGAAACAACTATGTGGGCGTGTGCATGACAAATCCGTGCAAAAAATATCTTTAGGAATGAAACTCAGACGTTTTAGGACCTAGCCTGAATTCAAATTATCTATCCAACTAACCCATTTATCATATATAAAAATCACGTACATTACGTCTCAGTGATTTTACCTCTGCCTACCTAACCTCTACCCTAACTAAACCATTGCTATGTATTTCAGCTGATGCAAACAACTGGTTTATCCCTGAGTCGTCCGTCCCGCCCTCGTTTGGCACGGGGGGTTTCTTCCCCTTCGGCGTGTGGGGCACGCTGCGGGGCGCCGCCGTTTGCTTCTACGGCTTCGTGGGGTTTGACAGCATTAATGCTACTAGTGAAGAGGTTGGTTTTATCCTAGGATGATGTCAGACAAACGTACACACAAGTAGAGGAGTTTTATGGGAGGCCCAGTTTGTTGTTACGCACCCGCTTTTGTTGCTCTAAAACGCGAACCGTGGCGCCCGTTATCAGTGGACTAAAACAGCTTATGAAACAGCGAAATGAAACCTGTGCCTAACCAATTTTACGATGTAGGTACGCTCAACATGATACTACGTACCTAGTACTAATTAAACCATATAAATCGAATGGTTAGAAACCTTTAGGTAATTTGATATGGTACGTGGTGGTGGTATGGTGGTGGTTTGTAATGGTACTTGAATTGTCTACGATTTTTGCTGAGGGTGAGATGTGGCAAAATCATTGACATTTACCAAAGTGTACTTAATAGAATGAAGTAGTAGTGGGAGTGGGTAGGGAATATCGCTCGCAAACCAATGGTCCCCAGGGCAGAAGGAATAGGGTTATTGATGAGTTAAATATAGCAGGGAACTGTTGGATGAACGTACCTCCGGGAAGCACATCCAGCCATAGACGAACTATCGGATCGGATTATCTATCCACTTAATATTTCCAGGTGGAGAATCCTCGTCGCTCGATCCCGCATGCCATCCTCCTTACGTTGTTGGTGGTGTTCCTGTGCTATGCCAGCGTAGCCATTGTGGTCACAATGATGGTGCCCTACTATTTACACGTGAGTCTTTTTAAACCAAACGTTTAGGTACCTGGCTGTTTAAGGTCAAGCTGAGAAAACCGGCATATAAATTAGTATCCGTACGTCACTCAGACAGTCAGAAAGGAAGAGCTTCACTCCTTTTGCTCTACCGACGTAAATGGAGTTAGGTATGTGTGAAACGCAAGAGTTAGAATCGACGAAAGAGCTGGTAGACGGTCGTCCCTTAAGGGGCCCACTGACTATCAGTCCGCTGGACGATATCGGCCTGTCAGTTAGAACAAAAATTTGACAGTTCCGAACAACTGACAGGCCGATATCGTCCGGCGGACTGATAGTCAGTGCCCTTTAGTCCGGTAGTCTTCACCACATTGACCTTAAATATCGATTCTAATTAAAAGTGCTGTAAATGTAAACCACCTATATACCTAAGTAAAACGCCTGTTGGTTGATTGAACTAAGTTTTGTACGGAGCATTCAAACATAGATGCAATGTACCCGTTATTGCAATAATATTATGAAGAGTTTGTGTTCAGGACTCATTGGCGTCAGTGGCGACGGCGTTTACATATGTGGGCTGGGATTGGGGGCGGTGGGTGGTGCTGGTCGGCGCCATCTTTGGTATTTCGGCCAGGTAAGTGCCACGTGCATAGTAAAAATAACTCGATGGATTGTAAGCTTCCTACGGAAAGTTTTAAAACTGCAAAATTATAAACGTATTTTTGACGATAGATTTAAAGGTATAATCTACCAATCAGATAAGAAACAATAATTTTTACTTAAAAAGCAAAATATTTATAAAAAAAAATTCTTCAGGTGGTTTAAATATCCTGGAACTTGATGTAGTTTTGTAAAAATCTCAGATGCTAAAATTACAGTTAGATTTCCCAATCTACCATCCAATGTAATCGTCTTTAGTAGGTACAATGCGACATAGACCGGTTAGTAAATTTCTCTTCTCTTCTTTGTCGTATCCTTATGGCTAAGGGACGTGACGACTGTGGGTGTGGACACTCTTTACCAGTGCTTTCCAAGTCGCTTTATCTTGGGTCCAGTGTATAATAAATACTGTGTGGTTACTTTACTAAATGTGGCTATTTATAAAATTGACATATTAGTATCTCGACTTAGACAAAAGGGAGAGGACCCCCGCTCCGAATCGTTCCTGGTGCAGAGGCTGTCCATAGCCATCCAGCGGGGTAATGCCGTGAGCATTATGGGCACTTTTGCACCGGGAGCGATAACGAACGGGGTTGACTAATAGTTACCTTATGTAATTATTTGTATTCGTAGATTTAATTGTTAATTTATTAATTAAATTTTAGTATCTGAGATATAAAAACAGACTTTAAATAAGATTCTCTGATTTCCCAGTTTGTACGGGTCGATATTCCCTCTGCCGCGACTGCTGTACGCAATGGCGTCTGATGGACTGTTCTTCCACTGGTTCGCGAGGATCAGCAAGAACAAGAAATCACCGGTCATCGGAACACTTGTACCGTCTATTGTCATAGGTAATATATAAACAGTTCCACTTTTTTCGTATTTAATACCCAGGGATTATGCCCAAATGTATATTTCCGTTTAGCAAGAAGCAAAAAAAACTCTTATCTTAGCGATTAGGTAGGAAGAGATAGACACCAAAACTTCGCCAGACACAGAATCAAGGACTTTGTAGCAGGCTATCTGTAACCAAAGGAATTCAAAACACTACCCATGAGCTTCATCATCCGGCACATAAAGAGGGTCGAAAAAGCTCTCGAGTAATTGAAGGATCTTTGTTAAGGGAGCAAATGCACAAAAGACCTCTATGGGTCGAGGTGTATCCGTAAGGGCTCCCGAAATTATAAGATAACATAAGACGGAAATGCTGGTTGGTAATAGTTTGTTTGGTCAAAAATGGCCCAAAATACTTATTAGGCACAAAACGTCTTCGAAGCTCAATATCCTATTTCGAAAAAAAAAATGCAATCAGACTGTCAAAGGTAATGTGTCTCCCGTGTCCAATTTAAGGGCTAAGTAGTCTTCTTCTTCTTCTTCCTGCGCTTTTCCCACGTTATGTGGGGTCGGCACAACGTGTATTTCTCTTCCATTCTCCTCTATCTTTCGTCACCTCAGCACACTCCTTTCTTTCTCATATCCTCTTTCACACAAACTATCCATCGTTTTTTCGGTCTACCATCCGCTCTCCGTCCATCAACATTCATCCCTAACATTCTAAGGGCTAAGTTGTATTGTACCGTTATAGCCCTGGACTAATTTTGTTTGTTTATTCGCTTCCAGCTTTATTGGCCGGCCTGCTAGGACTGCACGCACTGGTCATGATGATGTGTGTGGGTACCCTGTTGTCTTATACCATTGTCGCTGCATGTATTGTAATACTCAGGTAAATACGGCATGTGTTTTCTAGCCCTTAGCTATAATCTAAACGAGAATATGTAAGCTATATTGATCGACTTTTACTTGAGACAAAAAGGCTACGTGATATAAAATTTCGCGATCTAATTGGCCGAAATATACAGAGTTTAATTCCCTTTTTTTCAAGCAATTTCGGGTCGGCCCCATAAAAGTATAATCGACATACTCACCTCAAACTGTACTATGGCTGAAGGTGGAAAAGTCACGATGTAATTTGCAAACTTAGTGCAAACGGACTAAATTGTAATCGCAACAATATGTTTATTGAAACATATTGTTGCGATTACAATTTAGTCCGTTTGATATTGATCAAGATCGTTGTATTCCAGATACCGTTCGGAAAAGATAGCAACTGGATCGAAAGGCATTGTGAAGCAGATGTTCTACTGCGGAAGTCGAGAAGCCACGGAAAGCAGCTCTCGGCTGGTTAACATTGTGCTCAGTTTATATAGTAAGTTATAAGTTAACCAAATCATAGCTTTATCTGTAGTAGATTTTTTTTAACCTTTCAAAAAATTTTAAAAAATTGAGTCACTGTAGGTTTGTTGAATTTGTTATTATGGAAGTCTCCTCTTCTTCTTCCTGCCCTTATCCCACGTTATGTGGGGTCGGCACAACATGTTTTTCTCTTCCATTCTCCTCTATCTTTCGTCACCTCAGCACTCACTCCTTTCTTACTCATATCCTCTTTCACACAATCCATCCATCGTTTTTTGGGTCTACCATTTGCTCTCCGTCCATCAACATTCATCTCTAACATTATTTTGCCTATATGGCATTCATCTCTCCTCATCACATGCCCATACCACGCTAACCTACTACTTCTTATCTTCTCCGTTACTGGTGCTACTTTCAAACTTCCCCTAATATACTCATTCTTAATCCGATCCTTTCACGTCACTCCACACATCCATCTCAACATTCTCATTTCCGCTGCGTGCACTCTTCTTTCATCCGTCACTTTCGTCGCCCAGCATTCTGATCCATACATTACAACATGTCTCACGATCGTCCTGTAAAATTTCCCCATAAGTTATTTGTTATTATGGAAGTACCTACCTGAAAGTTTTTTATTTAATGCCCAATTCAAGAATTATTTGATTAATTATAAGTATTATAACCCAAAATCAAGGGCCCCTTATATTATTAACAAACCAGAACCAGACAGATGTACCGCACCATAACAATATTACCGTTGTTGATATCGCTAGCTTGCTAAGATTAGTTTATAATACCAAAACAAACTAACAAACATTTTAAGCGAAATAAAATATTGTTATTATTATTATTTCGTATGGCTTTTATTCATTCAACCATGATTCATTCCAGTATTCATGTGCGTGATCGCCGTACTGGTAACAGTGCACATCGACACCAGTATAGTCTGGTATATCCTGCTGCATGTGGTCGTCTTGATGCTACTGATTGTGATGATGATGCAGCCGCAGGCCAAGGAGAAAGTGTCGTTTATGGTGAGCAATTAAGCATGGTAAAGTACTGCCCACCATTTCTTATTTCTATCGAACGCGTGTAATTATATTGCTGTCTCACTCATTGACCGCCGACATCATCGGCGGAACAGTGCGATAGAGATATGAAATAGCGTGTCAAGGTAGACGTCCACAGGGCCGCATCGCACGCATCGGACGCATCGCACGCAACGGATAATAGTATTCTTTGTATAGAAAGTCACACAAGTGCGTCCTCTGATCCGGTGCGTGCGATGCGGCCCTGTGGCTTTATCTACTTTCAATGTACAAAATGCATCGTGCTTAGCGTCCTCACTAGTTAAGAATTAGAGGAAACTAATAACGATAATATTATTAAAACATACAACCAAAGAAGTTGGCCGGTCGAATCTTTTTACAGATGGCGCTCCATAAATTCTTGTTTATTTTGGAATTGTATAACCCGGATGCCCTTTAACCTTTCATATGACAAAAATCGTGGGTACACACATCAGTTAGGTATACTAAGAGCAGAAAAATCGTTCTCTAAAAAATGCAAAAAGATACTAATCAAAGGATTCTTATCATACATAGACAAGAAGCTATCCTATAGAACAAAACTAGAAACAGGGGAAACCTATGCTGGCACCATATACAAAAACCTTTGACAGTATGTATGTGTACTTAGTGAGACGGTAGAAATGCCCAAGAGTTCTGTTTTAAATTCCTTTTAGAAAGGAAGTTTTATATATTATACTCCTTGACATATCTCAAATGCAGGTAATTTAATGTTTTTTTTTTTCAGACTCCTCTAGTTCCAGTGATCCCGTGCTTCAGCATCTACATCAACATCTGCCTCATGGTGTTGATCAACGTGCAAACCTGGATTCGCGTCGCAGTCTGGGTTGTGTTAGGTAACTAATTTTATTAATTTATTGAGTAGCTGACCAACAAAAAATTACCACTATTTTAAACTTTAAATATTAATTTCCGAAGCAGACCAGATTAGCAAAGACTTCAAATAATGTATATTTTATTTATTTCATTTACAGGTATAATAGTTTATTTTATCTGCGTGTGTTGCTACAAGCGGCACGAGAACAAAGACACGCACACACACAAGAACGGGAAACCTCCTGTTCAGATCATCATAGAGTCCCCAACCCCTCCTGATACTATCGCTGGAAGTAGTACCAAAAGAGGCGAGGGCATTCACAGTGAACAAGAAATGAGCGAAATAAGACCTGCTAGCCCCATTGAATTCAAAGAGAAAGTTGTAAGAAATGTCATTCAAGAGGAGGTGATAATTCAACAAGCGGCTATTATAGAAAATAGCGATGAAAAAGAAGCTAACATAATCGATTTACTAGATCAAGTATTACAAGCAGAAGAAGACACGTACAGTGTGAAAGGAATAGATAATTACGGAGAAATTATGGAAAAGGAAGATGATGTAATAATAGTTTCAACGTCACCAGAATGCATACCGCATAGAAAGAGTTTAAGTGAGTTGTCGGATGCCGGTTCAGACGCATCGTTGGGTAATCAAGTGTTATCTAAATATGATGTGATAGCGCAAGTCCATAGAGAGGACCTACCAAAGTTAAGTGAAGAAGATGATCACAACGTTCAAGTTCTGAACGAAGAAAATGAACATGAACAAGTTACCGCTTTCAATGACAGCGATACTAATTCTCAGACTGATGAGTCTGGGTATTCAGACACTATCGATAGGACGGCTTTAACGGAGTCTGTCGAGGAAATCAAAGAAGATATTCCTAACATTCCCGAGCCACCACCTTACGATGAAAATTTTTTCATGAGCCCTAATTTTAAGAAAGCATATACAATTTCATCTAGACCTAATAAACCGAAACAAGTATCAGATCAAGAAGAGGAGAAGCATAGGGAAAGCATTAAATCTAACAGCTCCCAGGATGACACGACAATTACTTTCGGTAGTGACCGTCAGGTTAATTTCATGTCTAAGCTGTCGCAAATATATCAAACTAAAATAGCAGACCATGAAGAAGAACAAACTATTAAACCAGGCAGACGGTCGCATTCTACTGGCAATGTGATAGAGAATACTGAATACAATATTATCAATCGTGAACGTCCGCAGATTTTCCTAGATATGAAAAAGGAATTATTGGCACGGGATGCTTCAAATTTAAGACCAGTAAATAAAGAAGAACAAGAGGCTGAAGAGCCTGAGAGTGAAGAAGAAATGAGCATGAGTAGAGCAGATTTGAAGAGCAAATTGGAGAACATATTTGCCACTGGTGGTCCTATGCTTCTAAAGCCAAGGCTGATGAAGTCAAATCCACCCACTCCAGAAGAGTCCTACCAAACAGATGCCTCAAGTACGGAAAGTATAGCCAAAATTCCCAAAATTGACAAAAATGATACCATAGGAAGGCAGAGGGCCAGATTTGGTGAAGTGCTCAACTCTTTTCGGTTAAGTTTGAACAAAGACGATCACGTGTGAGTGTTAAACTATTTTCTTAATGAGATTATCAGAATGACTCCGATAAATGTGCTTGCAAGTGGTTTATCTGCATTTGGGTATTATAAACCTAGTCGTATGTTTAAGTGCCTTATTTATGTATTTTTCAATAAGTGTTCTATTAAAAAATTACGAATTTAGAAATAATAAATGTATTATTATTATTTTTTTGAGTCAAGCCTAAAGTGCTAAAAACATTATACTTATTCTATTCTTCAATGGTCATATCATATTCTATTGGAATATGTACCTATTTAAAATTGTAACAAAACAAATCGAAAGCCAAATACATTTATTTCAAACATCAAAAAATATAATAAGTGCATAAAAATCACTGTGTCTCACTTTTGTATAGTTCTCCAATGATATCCTCTAACTGCATCTCTTTCGCACAAGACGTCAGGATTTCATCTATGATCTGTTCTGATATTCTGAAAACAATGAAATAATTTTTATTTGAATATGTATTTATTCTTTGACTTAGGAGATGTACAAAAATGCTCTTCCAGTACTATTACTGATTAGTGATCTGCCGATTCTGTAATCCTTAATAAGGCTGATAGAAACTACTCAAAATCGAACTCCACCACTTTTAAATAAAGTCTATGCCTAAGGAGGCAGTTCTCTACTTTGCCTGCTACAAATTTGGAAGCAGTAGCGGCAAAGCAACGAGTTGTTTTAGACAGTTACTGCACGGGTGAACTCCTTGCTCTATGGTTCAAACAAACAGTTGAATATAATGATGTGACTTTCGACAACCGGTGTTCCCACACTTACTTGCCGATCATCTCCCAGGGCTTTCCGACCCTGCTGTTGGCATACATGGGGCTGGACAGCATGTGCTGCACGAACTTGGTGCGGTATTGGAATAGCGCGTCCGTGGCCGAGCTGCTCCGGCTGAAGCTGAGCCGGTAGCGGTCGAGGTCTTTAACTGGAGCTTTGGTGGAGAATTGTGGCTTTGGAGCTTGCTTTTGGATTGTTTCTTCTAGTATCTGGTTGTAGGGAAATAATGGTTAAATGGCTTCAAAGCTACGGTAAACCGAGGCGAATCGGATTAAGATAAAAATCTTTTGGTATTTGAAATCATCGTCTATAATTTAGTACCGTAACTCCCAAAAGTTTTGATTCAATGCTTCCACTATTGAATTGAGTAAATAAAAACGGTCATTAATTACCCCCGTAAATAAGCACGTGTAAAATTAGTATCAGTAGTAGACGTAGAAATAAGTAGTATTTAGTTGGTATGAGAATCAACCGCGCGCGACGTCTTTGCATCACTTTTCATTGTCACTTTCCGTATTGCGAACCGTACCTTTATATTTTTTTGTGTCATGTGTGCTACATTACGGACTAGGTACAGTGAGGTTCAAAATTCGAACCTCACTGTAAATTACCTCCGCAGAACGGTTGCCTCAAGTGGGCATAATTTCCCGTGAGTTCGAAACGCTGGAGTTCATATATTGCTAATCTGCTGACGATCAAGGTTTAGTCGATATAATAAAATTTGCACGCATTCACCGCCTTATAAAAAAATTGGGATATCAGTGCAAATTAAACTTTTCACATCACCGATTCGAAAAAGGGGTTTTTCTTCCCTGCTAGGAGGGATCAAAGTGGCAATTTCCTTCCCTGCTAGGAGGGATCAAACTAACACTTTTCTGTTCTAGGACACTACTTTTGCATTTTTTTGCACATTATTTTTTTAGCTTATATAATATTTTTAAACATCATAATTACCTCATAGGTGATGTGAAAAGCAGTACGTGTCACATGGTAGCAAAATTATTTCCATCTTGGGCGTAACACACTTGAATCCCTCACTACGCTCAGGATTCTACATTAGAATCCCTCGTTACTCTCGGGATTCTATTATAGAATCTTTCGCTTCGTTTAGGATTCAATGTACGCCCTCGCCGTAAATATGTCATTTTGCTCCCTAGTAACACAATCTACTATTTCATCATCATCAATCATCTATACTCGGACATGTTTAGCAAGAGTCAGTACCCGCAACAGCTGAGGTGTGCCGAGCGAAGGTGACCGTGGGCTGCCACCGTTGACACAAAGTAGCTGGGCGTTCTTGAATCCTGATGCTCGCTCCCTCGGGCTTCTAGGGGAAGGAAAGGTGAATTTATACTTGAAACTACTTTTTCAACTATTTCGAAACAATATTCGCAACGGGTTCCGTACCCAAAAGGGTAAAAACGGGACCCTATTACTAAGAATTCGCTGTCCGTCCGTCTGTCACCAGGCTGTATCTCATGAACCGTGATAGCTAGACAGTTGAAATGTTCACAGATGATGTATTTCTGTTGCTGCTATAATAACAAATACTAAAAACAGAATAAATAAATATTTAAGTGGGGCTGGATTTTTTGCCGTTTTGTGCGTAATGGTACGGAACCCTTCGTGCGCGAGTCCGACTCGCACTTGGCCGGTTTTTGTTTCGCCGTTGGCGCACAACACAACAGTAGGTATTAGGTAACAGCTTGCGTAGCTAAAACGCTAAAAATCGCTTTTAAAAATACAAATTTCACTATGGTGATTCAATTATTACCCAGTCAAATTTTTTATAGATCTTCTATTACATTTGTAATTAATCAACATACACTTAGCGTATTAATGGGAACGTGCAACGAAAATTCTATCAAATTAGGTACTAAATTGCCAATTAACATAAAAACTAATTTCAATTAACCCCACCCTAGACTAATGTCTCTAATGAATTAATGGTTTGCTCTATCCAATTTAATTTATGTTAAGTAATGTAGTAATATAATAATGATTAATGTGGTTTAATGATTTAATTTTATGTAACGTTTAAATTGTAATATCTTGTAGATAGATAAACCATTTATTCGCTTGCCACAATACACACATATAGACAAAAAATAGAAACAATAACAATACCAAAATAAAATAAAGAACAAGAAGCATCGAAAAAAGGTAGGTAGGTTTGCTGCCTGTGTGCGTTACAGCAAAACAAAAGGGTTCTGGGCCAGAACTTCTGGCTCAGTAATCCTCCTCCTCCTCCCCTCCTCCTCCTCCTCCTCCTCCTCCTTGCTCCTTGGCTCCTTGTATATATCCTTTACTTTATGGTTTACTTTAGAAATGACATTTGCAAAAAAAAAACTAACTGGATTACCACACTTGTTCTGTCCAAACTTTAACCAATTAGGCAAGTCAATAAAAATATTTAAATAGATTATTATAACGTGTATCAGATGGATTAGAAGATAGCAGATCCGCCCACTCACGAATTAATTAACAATCTTTGAAATAAAAGAAAAACCGGCCAAGTGCGAGTCGGACTCGCGCACGAAGGGTTCCGTACCATTACGCATAAAACGGCAAAAAAATCACGTTTGTTGTATGGGAGCCCAACTTAAATATTTATTTTAGTCAGTTTTTAGTATATGTTCGCCGCTATGGCAATAGAAATAACATGATCTGTGAAAATTTCAACTGTTAGCTATCACGGTTCACGAGAAGCCTGGTGACAGACAAACAGACAGACAGACAGACAGCGGAGTCTTAGTAATAGGGTCCCGTTTTTACCCTTTGGGTACGGAACCCTAAAAATGGAGACGAATTCTGCTGTTGATATAAACACAACTGGATTAAGCGGTTGCGTTCTTATACAAAATTGAAAAGGCAAAAGGGGCATGAAAACCTTAATGAGAACACTGGTTCTCATTAAGGTTTTCATGCCCCTTTTGCCTACTAAAAACTAAACAAATCTACTGAGATTTGTTTAGTTCTTTTCAGTCATTAAACCCATTAAGGACAACGAAAAACGCCTGATCTAATAAATGTCCTTTGGTGCGTACCTACGTAAGTTTACTCGGTCGGGTGCCACAGTAGAAGGCTATTAACTTGGCAATATATCAGAAGGGAGCGGAGGGAGTCGCCGACCCTCAATGTCACGAGTCTAGACGATCCCATAAAAACCCATGTTTTGACATTGCTATTATCCATATAGCATCCTAAGAGTGTTTGCTGAGAGATGGGATTCACCGATGCTCCAAAGCTGGATTAATATGCACTCCAGCTTTGTAAATTATAACTGGTAACACACTCCGGATTGCGTTGTCTTAATTAGCATTTATTATCTATTGAATATTTTTTGTGTTTTTAATTTATAAAATTTGACAAATTTGAATACTTGTAATTTTAATTGTAATAATTGTAATTTTAATTGTAATAATTGTAATTTTAATTATTATTGAATTTTATTTATTGAATTTTTAATTTAAATTATTTAATTTCAATTGTATTGTATTGAATTGTATTGTGTTGAGTTTTAATTATTTGTTGCATTTTCTAGTCAAAAATGATGATAATTTGTGGTGATATGTTAGATTTATAAGGCTCATCCGGTGTGTCCTAGCCCTAAGTTAGCTCCTAGTCATTAGTTAATTTGCATGTTAATTTGTTTTGTAATAGCACTAACATTATTTTTATTAGCTATGTAAGTTACTAACACATATGGGTGTATTAGGCCTGAAATAAATGACAATTTAATTTAATTTAATTTAATTTATTATACACTTACTTAGCACTAATATAGGTACCTAACCTACTGTGCTCTTGTTTCTAGGGTTCCGGACCCAAAGGGTAAAAGCGGGACCCTATTACTAAGTCTCCGCTGTCCGTCCGTCTGTCTGTCTGTCACCAGGCTGTATCTCATGAACCGTAATAGACAGTTGAAATTTTCAGAGCTGATGTATTTTTGTTGCCGCTATAACAACAAATACTAAAAAGTACGGAACCGTCGGTGCGCGAGTCCGACTCGCACTTGGTGGGTTTTTTGATATTTTATCTTGTTTAAATGTTGTCGCATTCACTGTCTTCCGAGCCGAGGGTCTGTTTTTTTCAACCTAGAATCTAATCTAATCTAAGCCGTAGATATTGGGATTAGTTCGGTTTCCTCGCGATTTTTTGTTTTACCAAAGAACAACTATTATTTCAAAATAATGGCGGTGATCGTCTATGTAATTTCTTTGACAGGCAAATTTTTTTCTGATTAGAAACGATTGTAGAAAACCGGACAAGTGCGAGTCGGACGCGCGCACCGACGGTTCCGTACTTTTTAGTATTTGTTGTTATAGCGGCAACAGAAATACATCATCTGTGAAAATTTCAACTGTCTAGCTATCACGGTTCATGAGATACAGCCTGGTGACAGACAGACGGACAGAGGAGTCTTGGTAATAGGGTCCCGTTTTTACCCTTTGGGTACGGAACCTTAAAACTACAGTAATGCTGCTTAAGTAAAAACAATAGGTTTTCAGAGCAGGGTGTCGCTGTTGTCACACTCATAATACACTTAGATAAGGATGAATCAATCTCTTGTTAGGTTATTGCTTCCAAGTAGGAAAGTGTCACAGATAGGTTTATTTTGTACCTAACTAGGGCTGAACATTCCTGCTGCAATACATTCACAAGGCAGTCTCTAGAATGGCTGAATAATTTTACACGATATTTTATCAGTCCTACCACAGCCCCTTATTTACGTTTAAAATGTGAAGTTTCTAAACTTCTGTACATTATATGAAGGGTACACGGAAAGAACATGTCTAGTCACTTTTTTCGGAAAATGAGATTTTCATCTCAAAATGTAGAGCTCCTAATAAACTATTAGTTATGTCTTTTGCTACCACTGTATAATATATGTAACACAACTTTTTTTTGTTAAAAAAGACCTGGTCACGGAATTACCATGCAGACATGGTTCCAAATTTTAAAACCGCGATTACTTAAAATGTTACTAAAGTGACTAGACATGTTCTTTCCGTGTACCCTTCATATTCTATGCCACGGCGAAAACACGTTTGGTTAGATTAGATATTTTGTACAAGTACTGAACCTAAAATGATATTTTTTGAGGAAATAAACCAAACGTTTTGTAGATAAACCAAACGTGTTGTTATTTTATAAACGTTATTCATAACATAAATAGGTACTTCGATGAGGCTGTACATTTTCCGTATGTAATTTTACCAATTTACTGTTACTATTACTACGATCCATACTATTATTCAGGATCCATTGTTGGAAATGGAGTGGGAAAGTGTATACTTTATTTACTGCTTGGATTTTATATAACAATGTAGGTATACTAATTGCCCACATTTGAAGAATAAGTTCATTTGAAACAGAAGGTTTTTATTATTTATTTTCTAATAAATAAATATATTTAACTTTGAACCGAAAGATAATATATTATATACTTAATGATTGCAGATTTAGTAAGTTGTTAGTTTATTTAATACTTTTGGAACAAATCTGAAGTTAGATCAGTTCAGTTTATTTGTATCGTACCAGTCAGTACCGCCGCCCCTGCTTTATATCCGGGCACGGTTATAGTATACTAAGTTACTAACACATTATTTTGTCTTTAGAACATCGTGCTAAAAACATTCGTCGATCGAATCGGAGATATTCTGAAAAAACTGTTAGGTTTTGGCCGATGGCCACGAAAAATAGCTACTATAGACACAGTGTAAAAAGTATACAGTGGACCGACGCCTTTGACGTGTACCGAGCTACTACCAATGGCGAATGTATGCACTATGCAGCTTGGGTGCGCGCGGTACACCCCTCGCCCATCGCACCCCGCACGATTGCCCTGTTTAGACGGCTTCGTCGAATGACTCAATGACTGTATTGTTTTATAGATTGTGCTATTGACACACATAATAAGGCACAAGTAATTAAGCGTGAGAGAAGTTAAGGGAAGTGTACAGTTCCGAGTACGAGCTTCGAGGAAATGCTTGCACCGTTTGCCTAGTCCCTACGCCTATCCAGATACTTCCACCCCCACACTTCCCTGTTTCTTCAGACTGAACTCCTTGGCTTTTGTGTTCTAATAGATCCTATCAGACTTGGAGCACCTTGAGATCTTATACTGGTTGTAATATTTGGACTGTGACTCATGCTTGTCTAAAGCAAGAATCTCCCTTGTTTCGAAGGTCCCACACAGTCAAACTTTAAAAAGGTAATAAATGCTTTATAGTTCAGTGATTATACTACTTTTTTTCCTGAAAAAGGGTGAAACAGTCGATAATCTCGTGACTTACGCCTGTTTGTCATGCGTCCTTGATATTTTACACGATGTTCCATACATACAGGAAAGTATTTGTTTCGGAATTATTAATTCGCGGCGCACTTTTACGAATCAGATTTAACAATAGTCATATATACTTAATTACGTATGTTTCCCGGAAATATATACACTCAAAGAATTTAATTTCCTACCTATTTTGTACTTTGTCACAGTGACAATACTGTGAGGTCTCTAGCGACTTTCATATTGATTGTCACTGTGACAAGGTACGAAATGGGTCGGTAATTAAATTATTTGACTGTAGTTCTAATTAAACAAATCTATATATTTAACGACAGCTGCGAATCATGAAACAAAGCTCATGTTCTGAAAGAATGACGCACAAGGCCGTCTCAATCTAAAATGCATTGTGAAGAGATTATCTTATAACGCCACTTTCAGCGTTACACGAATGTCGTCGCAATGTCGATGTTATTAATAGGTACTGCGTAATCAGTAAGAATAGACAACTGAAATTACCTTTATTGTAACAATTATTGACAATAGGTGAATCAACATTTTCTAATCACTCGTTGCCATTGGTTACGGTCGCCGGGGTTACTCTTAAAACCCTTGTTTTATGGTATTTAAAATAACCAAACATACATTTTTATGGCAGTTATAACTGGAACGGGCTTGGAATGGGTCATCTACCTAGTTAGCATATTACTTGTAGTACTTATAACATCTCTTCAAACTATGCTACTATCGTCGCCTGGCTGACAAAACAGAATAACAACAAAAAAGTTGATCCGCCCTTAAACTAAAATGTTGAATTTCGATGTTCGCGCATCCACTGTACACCTTTTAAGGGCGGATCAACTTTTTTGTTCTCTCTACTTGTATATAGATGCGAGTTACAAGAAGACTCTGAAATTCGAGAATCACGGCAAGCGAAGCGCCCAGATCATGCAAAATTGATAGTGTAACTTTAAATGCATGGTGTATGGGTGTGGGCGGCTTTTAGGCAGCGTGCAGCGGGTTCTTGCGACTATTAAACGGAAGTGTGTGTGTGTGTGTGGCGTCGTGCATCAAGTACCCCAACGAAAACTATCCAGAACCATCATCATCATCATCATTGGCCACAGCATCTTTACAGATGATAGTTGCAGCGACTAGAAGTATTTTGAGGAGGTAGTCTACAGTCTACATCGACTGCGGTGACTGTATAGACCAATGGCCGATCGGCATTTCCTGCCGCACCGATCACAGATGTGTCTTGACTCCTGGGTGGTCCAGCAGCTCTGCGAATTCGTTTCTGCTTAAGGTGATCCAACCAGAGCTCGTCGTGCTTTGCCATGCCTTAACCAGCCAGAACCGTTATTGTCAATATATGTCAAAAATAGTATACGAAATGACTGTTAATTGTTAACCAGCTCACCACAAGCACGTCGTCAATTTGAATGCAAATGGCGCATTATGAAAGGAGCCGCTGAATCAATAAGTCTCTATGACCTAACAATACGCGTGACCTGGTCTTTTATGATGCCCTAATTTAGGTCCTCATAGGATGCCCTTCTCATTCTTTTTATAGAGAAGCGAAATAAAAGTTTTATGATCGTACTTTAGACAGCTCTTAAGGCTCTCGTACATTTAATTATAGTATTGGTATCCTATGTAGTTATTGCGCATAATAGTATACGACATAAGGTCACCCTTAAATATGAACCTAGGTCTAGAGTACCCATATATTAACGTAGGACTCAGAAAACAAGAAGAGAATTTAAAAAACGACATATACAGGGTGGCTAAAAAATATGTGCCTTTCCGTTGCTAGGGAGGTTATGGGCTTATACTGAGCAACTTTTACTACCACGATAACCAACCACGATATCGCATAAAAAATTACCCTCCCATAGAAAATGGACCAGCCAAATTTTTTTTTTCGATTTTGGGGTGGTCCCATAGTAAAAGTTGCTCGGTATAATCCCAAAACTTCCCTGGCAAAGGGAATGTACTTATTTTTTAGCCACCGTGTATAGTGGTCGCAAGGTATTGTGTATACAAAACACCATAAACGATGAGGTACTTAGTTAAATGATGTAAAAGCAGACCATCTTCCTGTTTTTAAAGTTGATATTCGTAATATAAATTAGCGACATTTCTGTACCTATTACGGCGGTAAAAGAGGTTTTGATACAATTTAAAGTAGTCTATGTATTTTCTAGAAACTACTGGGCGTAACATGTGTGACGGGTAAATCTTATCCGGTACCTATACCTAAAAACCGATATCAATAGGATTACCGAATGATAAACTTGATAGCAGCAAGCCGATCCGCTTAAATTATATCACAAATAACAATACCAAGTATTTGAGTATAAATAATAAAGTTATTGAGGAAACTGGCCATAAAAATGACATTCAAATTGTTATTCCATTGATACGCGAGTAAATTAGTTTGTTTCTGAATACAACAGTGTATATATATTATACACAGAGTATGGTAGTGTTATCAAATTGCTTAGCAATGAAAAAAGAGATCACTTTGTTTAGAAAATGGGATGTCTTAAGGGGCCCACTGACTATCAGTCCGCCGGACGATATTGGCCTGTCAGTTAGAATAAAAATTTGACAGTTCCGAACAACTGACAGGCCGATATCGTCCGGCGGACTGATAGTCAGTGGGCCCCTTTAAAAAAGTTCCCCATTTTAGGGTTCCGTAATATATAAATAATAAACGAAACTCGTCCAACCAACTCGACCAAGTCGTGTGGTCGTGTCGTGTAAGTCGTCTGTCTGTTTGTCACCGGGTTCGGCAGCTGTTGCATTTTTATGGCCCCTCTACACGATGGACCATCATAGAGGCCAATCTTAGTGGGCCACTATGATGGTCCATCGTGTAGAGGAGCCATTATGCAGCAAGCAAATCATAACAAAATGTAAGTAAGTTAAGAGCTTATAAATTACACTATCCTAATTTAGTGACTAACAAGAGGGACGCCGTTATACGTAAGAAATGATAGGATGTATCTCTTATCGCGTCTCACGTATAGCGGCATCCCTCTTGTTAGTCACTAAATTTAGCAAAGTGTAATAAGACCTTAAAGAACCTCCGCCTGCGCTGCGGGGACAGTCTATGAGAGTTATGAGACGAAGGTCCGCCCCTAGCATTCTCACTCTTTCTAAAGGTTAAATTACAAAATCTGGAGGCCAATTTGAACTACATATTGATGTCAAAATGATACCTAAATAATGTAATTTTGTCATCGTTCTTGCGTGTATTTCGCTCGTGCTTGTTCGTACATGTATTGGCGCGAGCGAGACGTATGGGCGAATGATAAATAAATGACGTCTTTTAGATATCATTTTCACTTTAAAAATGTAGTTCGAATTGACCTCCTGTTCTCAGTTGAGCTCTACAACATTTGAAGAATACAAGATATATGAACCATTAAGCTAATTAATAGCTTTTATTTAACTTTCCCTGTTATTAGTATGTTAGTGTGTGTCAAATCTAGGAAGCAAAATTCGACTTAATTTCCGATTGAGCTGAAAATTTGCATACATTATATAAATCGGATGACATGGAGCTGATCTGAAGAATCTGATGATGAAGACAGGAGGTGGCCATGGGAACTCTGTGATAAAACAACGCAAACTAGTTGTGTTTGGAGTTATTAGAAAAGTACAGACAGCGATACAAGCTTGTATCAAAAATGCAATTTTTGCCAAAAACTTATTTTACGGTACACTCGCGCGGCATGTTTGGGAGAGCCTATTAGGTCTCCATTTTCAAGAACTAACAGTGCATGAGTAGTAGTCACGATAGCCGCGCGCCGTGCTCGATATGTATATGGGGCATTTTCTATAAAAAGGGACCTTATTGTCGATGGCGCATACGCCACACAGCGTCGCGCGACGTTGTATTTATATCGGAGCATCGTTTATAATGGCGTAAGCGCCATCGACAATAAGGTCCCTTTTTATAGAAAATACCACATATGAACTACATTTCAAGGTCATGTCTGTCTATTACATATAAATATTGCTTATCTGTACGGAAACAATAATATGTAAATCTCATTCGGACATGTCTGATTTTATTATTTACCATACTAACTGTCTCTATGAGTAACACTTAATCCTTTAACCAAATATGCGACACTAATTACTCACCAAACGAATAGGCGTAACGTGGGTGTGACTACATATGACGTCTCTGTTTTTTTGGTATTGTGTGAGAGAGAGGATCGGTGATCGGTTCTTATGTAAAGGCGAAAAATTTTAATGAGTTAAGCGAATTAGCGGTATCTTTAGTGATATAGGAGTAAAAACCGGCCAAGTACGAGTTGGACTCTCGCACGAAGGTTTCCGTAACATTACGTAACATTACGCGGCCGGTTTTTATTGTTATTCTGTCCAGTTTGGTTTTGGTTATGGCGACCGTAACCATGGCAACGAGTAACAAGAAATTCACCCATATACTTTGATTATAGCTAGGTAGGTTTACTCGTAGGTAAAGACAAGATGTAAATACCTGAATTTGCTATTACACTGTGCCGCACACAACTGCCTCAGGAGCACAGACACGTCGCTCGTTGAGCTCACATCCTTGTCATCCTGAAACAAATTTGTTTCTATTACACATGTTACATTAATTGACACGCCCACGTTGACATTATAAAGGACCAGCGGCGGTATCATGGTCGCATTTTTATTAGAGATGCACCGGATATTGGGTTACTATCCGGCCTATCCGGCCCTAATTTTGATATCCGGCCCGAGACTGATAGTGATCCGGTATCCGGCCGGATAGTAACTGCTTGATTTTGGAGTAAACAAATTGGATTTATAAATCAGTCACGGTCATAATCGTACTCGTTTATTATTTTAAAACAATTTAAACATTCCACTCACTTGCACGCGCACTCATTTTGAACCTAGAAATGAGTCCGAGCGCGGACTTGAAAAACCGAAATGTAGGTATAGTTCCGCCGGCCGAATATTCGGCCGATGGTCAGGCTGAACACCTGGTATCCGGTCAAACAACTATCCGTTGCATCTCTAATTTTTATCACCTGTTATGCAATGCGTCACGTTCGCACTTACATATTTGTTAGAACGTGACAAACATGGTGACAAATGATAAAGAGCCGACCATCTTAGCCCTACAGACATAGGTAAGTAGATTCAGCATCAAATTGCTAGTGAAATCCGGTGACAAACTATGTAGTGATATTTATTGAGCAAGAAGCTCAAACTGTTAAGCAAGGAAAGTCACATTTGTAAATGGGGGGATAGCACACTGATGCGGCGCCAGTGTGATGGCTAGCCACCATAGTAAAGTCAAGTTACTCGAATGCCGCTGAGGCCTTGTCCCGGTGATGTCACGTCGGGATCGAACCCCGTCCTCCTAGCAGACGTAAACAGTTCCCGCGCCCCGTAAATGCAACCATTACGTCATGTCGCGATAAAGATGTAGCCTACAGATTCAAAACAGTAAAGCAACTCGGTAACTTTATTGTGACTACCGACATATTTTGTTACAATATTAGGATTTAAGTCAAGTTACTCGAATGCCGCAGAGGCCTTGTCCCGGTGATGTCACGCCGGGATCGAAGCCCGTCCTCCTCGCAGACGTAAACAGCTCCCGCGCCTCGTAAATGCAACTATTATACTTACTCGCTAATCATGTTGTCATTGCCAACGTATGTAAGTGCGATACGAGTTATGTCACATGATTATGAGCAGAGGCCGGAATCCTCGTGGCAGTTTTAATTAGGGACTTCTCATTTATCGACTTTCGATTTCGTGATATCGATACAATGTATACCTACATCATATCAAAAAAGATTAAATGTAGAGGTAAATAACAAGCGATCTCTTCTAGGTAACTTTTGAGTAGTTGAAAATGCGAAATAGAGATTTGCAATAAAAACAATGAAAACTTAATAATTCATAGTTTTACATTTAATTACTTCAGTTCCGTGTTTGTTTTCAATTTCACGTTAAAACTCTGTTATAGAGACGCTTTTATTCGTTGTTTAAGCATCGCAGACGTAAAAATGCATTTTTTGCTTCATTTATTAATTATTAATCGATACCATG